>NW_027395296.1:0-54082 GCF_027580225.2 Misgurnus anguillicaudatus
TACAGTTATTTTTCTTAACACGTATCTAATGTGTGCATTGCATGTCTGTTAGAAGTGTGTGTGTGTGTGTGTGTGTGTGCTATTCCTGGGTTTATAAGCATGTGTTAGGTAGCCAGTTGTTAAAAACAATGAGTCCAACTTAATTTTTACTGACTTCCATTTCTCTAAATATACTATTTGGAGGGTTTAGCCTCCGCCCAAATCTCCATCAAAGTAAATGCGTTCCAGGTGGATTCGGAAGTCAGTTCTGGTTTTGACCAAAAAAAAAATCACACCATGTTATCCCTGTGATTCCTCTGAAGTGTCCTCCTGGGTTGGAGTTTATAGCACCATGTAAACAAACTCGTCACGCTTCCCCGTTTCAGTCTGTGTAACCCCGGGAGCGAACAAACAATGCAGTCCTGATTAAAAAGTTTGGAGCACCCTCTCGTGTTGTCTGTAATCTAATGAGAAAGTCAGTGAATTATTTTGATAATTGCCATCCAAAACGTGTTCAACTTGGAAAGCTAGCGTTAGCAAACTAAAACAATTTCACTTACCTGAAAATAAGGTCCAATATCCCTTTTAGTCACTTCGGAAGCGATGAAAGGTTATATATTATCACTCTCTTTCGTTAATATTATGTACAGCCTAATACACAACATCGCATTCACAACTCTCATGTGATTCACGGCGATACTTCCGGGTTTCTCACCGGAGGCTCAGATGCGTGACGTCAGCGTGTTGTACCTACCCTTTCCGTAATAAACGTAAATTTGTTTTAAAACTTGTAATTTTGTTCGCTCATTGTAAATTTGTTTAAACAATTGTAAATTTGTTAAAAAACTTGTACATTTGTTCACTCGTTGTAAATTTGTTAAAAAACTTTTACTTTTGTTCGGTCATTGTAAATTTGTTAAAAAAAACTTGTAAATTTGTTAAAAAAAACTTTAAAATTTATTCACTCATTGTAAATGTATTCACTCATTAAAAAAACTTGTAAATTTGTTTAAAAACTTGTAAAGTTGTTAAAAAAAGTGTAAATTTGTTTAAAAACTTGTAAATTTGTTTTTAATATTGTAAATAAGTAATTTACCATTGTAATTTATTTTTGCACCCTGAGGCCACGGTAATTGTGGTATGTAACATATCACAGACCCATCATCACGGCAGGTAAACAACAACATGAAAGCACAGATAAAGAATCATAAATCATGAGATGTGAATATTTTCCAGTGAATATTTTCAATGAACTGACTTCAGAACAGCGTGTCGTGAGAGATGCGTTTCTGTTACAGCCTGAAGCGTACATGAGTATACAAACCCCCACATATTGCTTTTCATTTCCTTCCTCTGATCAGTCGACATTATTTCTTTACGCTTCACGCCCCGAGAAAATCCCTTGCCTGCGATCCGCAGGACATCCAGCATGTGTATTAGCATTTGGAGACACATGGAGATTTGAACATCTGCTGTAGCGTTCATCTGCTCTCTGCGTGTGTATGTGGCGTCTTGAGTAATGACTGTACTGTTAACGTTCTCTGACGGAGCCACGCACACCCTCCAACCATTTGCAAACTCCTGCCAGGGCGTACAAAAACATACCGATCCAACATGCACTACATTAACACAACACATCCTTTTTTTTTCCAAACAATCGGTATGATTTACGGATCTATGTGGGTGAAGAGCTCTCTCTGTGTGTGTGTGTGTGTGTGTGTGTGTGTGTGTGTGTGTGTGTGTGTGTGTGTGTGTGTGTGTGTGTAATGTTCAGTCATTGATCCATCCAGTTATCTCTCCATCCATACATCCTCTCTGGTTTATCTGAACATCAGTCCATTCAAGTGGAACCCATAATCTCTACCGAGCACATTTACTGCCTCCCACTTTCTGTTTTTCTCTTTACTCATCACCTTGTCACCTTGTCTTCTCCACCATTAATTTATCTATCCATATGCTGGTGACTATTATCATTTATCTACCCCCTCACATTACTGCCTGTTATTTATTACAGTAGATACACACACACACACACAATCCTATATTTATATCTTAACACGTGTGTGACAATATCTATAGTGTCTACTTCAAGGGGCATCTGACAACAAGCTACACGTTTTAATTTCCTCTTAAAGACACAACAAGCATCATTTATGATACAAATCCATAGGAAAAATGTGGGAAAAGTATTCCCCCTAAGATCCGAGCTTTGGTTTGTCTTTTTTCTGATTTCTTTCAGCTATTTGGGGTTAGGAAGAACCAATAAATATACCACCAAATATTTTTCTTTGATCATGAAGCAGTGTAATTTTCCACGTTTGTGTACAACAGGTTCCAGTTACACAGAATTAAATATTATGGGGCAAACAACAAAAAATGTGATGTCCATGTATGTGGACACACCCGGTCTTAGGAGGTTAAATAGTTATAGGGTATATGACATTAAAGGGATACTTCTCCCAAAAATGTAATTTCAAAGGGTTTGCTGTAAAATGATACCAAACTTTTGTGTGTACACCTCTGCATGAGAGTAAGAGCTTTCATTTGATATAAGACTTGCCCATGTTTGTCATATTTGAAAAATATGAAATATGTGAATATTAAATTTTATAAAAAATTTTGGGGGGTGATAGTGTAAATTAAGTGTAAATAATTTTGGACCCGATACAGTAGATGTACAAAAAACTAAAACATTTCTCCTTTGTGGTTTTGACAACTTGCAAACAACATTGTCAAAATGATCGCCATTTACACTAATCCATGAGAATAACTAAGTGCTAGATACCAGACCGGAAATTGGCCTTGGTCTTAACACGTAATACGTTTGTGCGTGATGCATGGCTTTCACAAATTTGTGGTTTTGTACAGTAGTTTAGACAGAGATGCAAAATGATAACAATATTGTCTCCAAAATAAACTACGGCTGTCAAAAGATTAACCACAATTAATCCCATCCAAAATAAAAGTTTGTGTTTACATAACATATGTGTGTGTACTGTGTATAATTATTATTTATATATAAAAACACACACAATCATGAATATATTTAAGAAAAATTGGTTATATTTATATATAAAATATTTATATACAGTATATAAATGGAAATATTTCTTAAATATATACATGAATGTGTGTGTATTTATATATACATATTTACACACAGTACTCACACACATATGTTATGTAAACACAAACTTTTATTTTGGATGCGATTAATCGCGATTAATCTTTTGACAGCCCTAAAATAAACGTTTTCAAAAGTTTGCACTTTCAGGCCAAAAAATCTATAATGAGGTAACTGAGCAGCCACAACACGGAAATGTTTTTCGATTTTTTTTTGTTGAAAATGGTGTTGTGTAAACAGCCCCTTACAGGACATTCACGCGAGGCATAAGTGTTAACGTTTCCCATTCACTTTTAATGTGTGACATTAGGGGTGGGCGATATGACCAAAATCCTCTATCACGATAGGATTAATTTTATATCATGATAACGATATGTATCACGGTAGAGTTTTTTTTATGTTTTTATCAGGTTTAAATCTTTAATACCATAGAAATGTTAATAATTCTCACAAAAACCATATACAAGCATAGAAAGAAGATAAAAATAAACAAAACTTAAGCTCTCTGAAGATAAACAGTTAATGATATAAGAATGATAATAAATAATTTTGCATGTATGTATAGGCCTATATATTTTTATTTAAGGTAGAAAAGTGATTTAATCAGGAGCAGTGAGAGATTTTCTTTCAATGCTGTTTGATTAACATGTGTGACAGACAGGAGTTAAATTAGGTAACTTCCCCTTTAAGACCAAAGTCCGGATCCAATACACTGTCACACATGTGCTTTCTCTTTTAGCTGTTTACTTTCTCTTAAGACCGAACTGGTCGTGTTTATGAGGATGTTTGCAAAGACGGGAATTTTGACGCGTATGTCTATTTAAGGCCAATAAAGCGGAAAAATGCTCAAGAGCTTAATGAGCAGCGGTCGCGCGACTTGCGCGCTCCTGACACACAGAAAGAACGCACGCATACAGATCTGTTGTCTGTGTTTCAATGGCTTAAAATAACTTGTTTTAAAACTGCAGTGCTTAAATACGTGTACAAACGTTACGTTTTCGCGACCACGTGCACAGGAGCGTGACGTGGGCGCGTAATCTCGATAGAAACGATAGTCCAAAATCTCTACCGGTTGACAAATTTCTACCGGTTAATTATGTCTACTGGTTTATCGCCCACCCCTGTGACATCATGCATTGGTGAATTGAATTGTGGGTCCGTCTGCGCCCTTCCGGCAACCTTCCGATCTCTCTGATGAAGTGAATACGGAAGTGACTTAAACTGCAATTCATCGACTGGCCGCTAGAGGCTCCAAAAGGGGGTCAATTCCCATAGACCTCCATGTTAAAATGGCCAACTTTACAGTAGAAAATAATATGTTTACAGCCTGGTACAAAGTGTTTTTGGTCTGTATAGCTAATTTTGCCCTTCATGACAACTGTGAGTGGGCTGAATTTTTTTGTAACTCATCCGTTTAAATGATATTAAGCCTTAAACTTCTGCATAATTAAGGGCGTGGCCACTTGAGTGGCGGTTGAACAGCCACTGCCTTCACTAGAGTCGAGTTAGGCGGGCGTGGTTTCAGCAACCAGTCACCTCAGCTTCACCCACATCCGCCTCTTTACCCATTTTCGGATATCCGCAAGTGATGCGTGGCCAAGATGGCGACGGCAGGCAACGCCTACTCTAAGCTTCAAAAACGATCTTCAGAAGCCTATGGGTGACGTCACTACGTCCATCTTTTTTACAGTCTATGGCAGTCTATGGTGTGTAGCAGCCACTGTGATTGGCTGTTGGCCACGCTTCAGACAAGCCTTCCGTCAAGCGCTAACGCTTCAGTCCTGTGTGATTGTACCGTTAGAGTTGTCCGCTATATTTCTGTCAAACTTTCTGCCTAAATTCCTCAATATACACAAAATAGTCAATATACTGTAAGAATGTGGAGATTAAAAACAAGCTAAATTATTAAGTCATGTGAGAACTCTATATATCTAACTCTGTATTGAATATAAACACAGAGTTTGATATATCAAACAGCTAAATAGGAGAATTTACCAAAATAACACTCGAACTGGGTTTGCTTTAGTGGGACAGTATTGTTGTTTACATAATTTTAGAAAAAAATAGCTTCCTGGAAGGGTTACCAAGATGGCCAATTGAACTGACTCACCTAGGAGACTTTAATTGCATGAATTTCAAGTATGCTGGATTATGCCAAAGCAGACGTTAAACCGGAGCTATTCATTTTGCATTCAGTATACAATCCTGACGCAGCACTAAGGTTTTTGTACCGGGACTTTGGGGCTTAGTCAAGATACTGACACTCTTACTCATGAACATTATCGATTGGCATTATTAACTGAAGCTAAGACTTTGCTTACAGCGTGCTGTGTTTTAAAGAGCTATGCGAAGGTGCCAAAGGTTTGCAGGCAATGCCTTGCTGAAGTCTAAAGAGTTGGTATAGATCTGTTGTTTTTGACATCTGGGAGTTTGAAGTCTTTCACAATAATTGGTTAATGATCTCTTTAATAAGGCAAGCATGAGGAATTTTAATTATTTTTAGGCAATTGAAGCTCAAATGATCTATCGATCCACACTGTGTCAATACTGAGAGAAAACAAACAAAAGGGCTGGCAGCTGTTTAGAGTCCGTCTCGAAAGTTTGCATGAGCATACATACACCAAACAAAAGTTCCTAAAACTCCTAAATGTTCTTTGTCAGGCTTTGTGGTTCAATAAAGAACCTTAAACATCCACAAAAGCTTTAATATAGCCGCTCTGGAGTCGCACCTTTCAGTTAAAAGAACCAATCATCAATCGATTAAGACTTACTGGAGGTGGGGCTCTACAGTCACATGAGGTGTTTGCCAACCTGTGTAACTGCGAAGTAGCTGAAAAATCCTGGAAAAAGGAGTTATAAGTGAAATTTGAGCTTAAGAAACAAAAATTATGGTACAGTTGATGTCACACTTAACTCATTTCCCACCAGCCACTTTTTTTAAGTTGCCCGCCAGCATTTTTACAAAAGAGTACAAAATGCCTTCTAGGAAATTTTCTTCTATAAATATATAAACATTCAAATATATCAAATGAAAGAACAGACACTCTGCTTTCAAACAAACAATAAACAAACAAAACAGGAAAAAACGTGTTTTTTCTCTACTTATAAACTCTTAAATATGGGTATTTTTCTTTAAAAATATATTTTTTTAGCAAAAAGGTGAAATAACTGCATTTTTGGGAAGGAATTTTGTTAGAGATCTATTGAGCCCCTAAGGTGACATTGGAGTAAAATATCTAAATTTTATTTTCATGTGCTCATGTGAAACCTTCATGTGCAGATTTTTTTTTTTTTAAGTTTCACGTGCACGCGAAACGAAACTTTATTTAATTTTTGCTCCATGTCCCCTTAGGGTAAGGTGACCAGATTTTTTAAATGAAATCCGGGGACATTTCCTAGTTTAATGGTGAAAATATCATTAAAATCTCATTTGTTGTTATCTATGAATTAAAAAATGGGGACAAAAAGTTTTCTTTTTTTATTGTTGTGGGTTCACTGCAAAAAATGACTTTCTTCTTACCTAATAGTATTTTTGTCTTATTTTCAGTACAAATATCTAAAAAATCTTAAAACAAGATGCATTTTCTAGCTTTGAGAAAAATCTAGCTTTGAGACAAAAAATAAATTTAAGTGAATTTGTGCTTAAAACATGCAAAAAAATATTTTTCTTGAATTAAGAAGTGTTAGATTTTTTTTTGCTTGTTTTAAGCACAAATTTGATATTTTGGTCTGAAAATTAGACTTATATTCTTAGGTCATTTTGCCCATCAAGAAAATGCATCTTTTTTTGTATTTGTACTGAAAACAAGAGAAAAATACTAATAAGAAAGTCATTTTTTTGCAGTGTTTCTAATTCAATTAATTGGACAATTTCTGTAGCCTAAAAATCTATTTTCTCCCGTTTTTTACACAAGAGACATACCTCATCAAAAATGACTTCTAAGGTACTACTTTAGCTGATTCCATAACATTGTAAACGTGAAGAACAGAAGGAATCATGCAAAATGTAAACATATTTAGCCTACACAAAACAAATGCTCCATAGCATACTGTGATCAGTTCACTTCGTTGGTTTATTATTTTAATTTAACATGAGTAGTTAGTACCTTAAGCCCCCATAACTTTAACTGTTTTCATATCTTATGACAACTTGATTGATGATAATGATGCTTTCTCACATGTCTCGTTGTAAATTCTTCATCGCTAAATCAATGGCGTGCGCAAGTAATAAGTAGCTCGCGGCCCCCTCTGCTGGTGAAAATAATCATTACATGATTGCTCCGGTCTGGTACTACAAACGCTATGTTGATCGGGTTTTTCAGTGTATTTGCTGGTTGTTTTGGAAATGCTGTAAAACGGGGACGTCTGGTCACCTTACCTTAGGGGCTCCGTAGAGATCAGATTTAAGGGCTCGTTATAGTTCCTACGGCGTAGACCGGACGGCGTAGGTTCCGCATCGGTTTTCATTTATACTTTTGCGTCGTCTTACGCGTCAACGTGCAAACACACGCACAACCGCTGGTAGGCAGTATCCACGCGTGTAAACACAGTGACTGCGCTACCGTCAATGAAGAAGAAGCTTGGCAAGTTAACCCACAAACGAAGAAGAAATAGCAACTTGTGTATGATTTGAGATGACCAGCAGTGATGGAAGTATATAAACAGCGACTTTTGTTTCAGTTTGAGTTAAATCACTCATCAGCTTGGCCCATCTTAGTTTTCACCATTGCAAATGGAAATACCTATGACGCAGTTTTTCATTCTGGTTCTGGTGGACCAATCACAGCGCTTGCGGTTTGCATAGAACTGACGCGCTGTTAAAATTTTTGATAACAAAGAAAACTGTTTTCTCTTAATTGACGAGATAACTCTTAAAGGAACAGTATGTAAGATTGTGGCCAAAACTGGTATTGCAATCACAAAACTGGTGGCCAATACACAAAACGACAACATAAACATCATTTGAGGGCTGCAACTCCACTTTTTTAAATGACAATATCCTGGGCAGTGATATAAGTATTTGAAAATGATTTCTTAATGTCTAGTGACATATCAGGGCCATTTTATGATTAATTTATATAAATTTCTTACATACTGTTCCTTTAATGGTGGGGAAAGAGTTAAAACTGACTGTAAATATTTCTGAACCCATGTTTTGCGATATAGGTCTTTATGAAAAAATAATGGTGTAAATAACTTTTATTTTTAGATTTAGATCTGACTCAATTCAAATGTATATAGTTGCTTTTTTGGGGGTTGGATATCATTTAAATGTAATTGTTTTACTGTATCTTCATGTACTTTGCATTTAGTGACTATCAAGTTTGTTACTTAGCAGAAAACGGGGTTATAATAGTTATTGTCAAAGAGTAAACTTACCAGGGTAACCCAGAAATGACTGTATTTATTTACTTTATAAAGCCAAAGCTCTGCTACACTGCAGAAATGTTGTGAAGTCTCCCAGCCATCACATTAACAAAATTACCATGATCTGCGCTTTGAAAATGTTTTTGAAGTCAACAAGCCTCTGAATGTTCACTTTAAAGTCCTGCTCATATTCAGTGAATCATAGAAATTAAGTTGTGGAAACTCTCAGATACCCCTTAACATGGCAGTGCATTAAATTCTCTTTTTTTCACAGGAATCTCAAAGCTGTCCTTGAGCTTTCTATAATAAATATCTCTATGTTGCACTTGTTTCTACATCACTGTGCGGCATCTCTTGTATCCTCCAGCACCTGGACAGCATGCTGAAATCCTTGAAAGTATTAGTGTCACATCTTCTGCTCGAGATGCGGAGCATGTTTGCATAATCTGACTCTGAGTGGTCTTTCTGTCTCCGGAGACCTCATCGGCTGTTACGCTCATACTGCAACCAGGCTCATATCAAAGAGCAAAACAACAAAAGCTGCATCGCATTAATCACTGTCCTGTCCTAAACAAAGGTGTTCTGTGACATTTTAACAGAAATGTACAGTGGTAGTACTGTGATACAGTGATGATATGTTGGTGTACCATGGTGCTGAAGGATTAATATACTGTATAAACACACTACGATACCTGTCCAAAAAACCATAGTATTATCATGGTACTTATTGTATAAAATACATGAAGAGTTTGGTTCCAAAACACAATAAACACCATTACAACCAAAATCAGTATTGTATCAGGTCAGTATTAAAAAGTAAATTAATTTTATGCAAAATACAATATCCGCTGTGTTATTCTGTTATATTTTTTCCTTTTTTTCCAAAACGCGATAAACGCCAGTCCTCCTTCTCGGCAGAATGCAATAAATCCACTCAACCAATCACAGCGCACGCATTGTAAACAACAATAGTGGTGCAATGAATACACACTGAATCCTAGTTTTCCTCATCTACTTTGTACTTTGTGATCAACAAAGAAACAAAAACAAAATAATACTTTTGTTGGCATTGATAAACCTGTGATGGTTTTCTGTGGCGTGGAAGAAACGTAAGCCATCAAAATCGAATAATTTACTTGAGAGGCACTCGGCCGAAGGGAAAATATCGGCTGTTGCTTGTTCTCCCGACAGCATTAAGCTCTCTCGTGCTAACACATTGACATTGATATATATATATATATATATATATATATATATATATATATATATATATATATATATATATATATATATATATATATATATATATATATATATATATATATATATATATAATTGCATTTTGTGGAAAAAAAGAATCAGTTTTTATAATAAATCTTTGAAAATCAAATAATGGATTTGAATTTTTAATGTTATTATAAAGTTTGTAACAGAAAATAATTTTCATCTTGTCACTTTCACGGTATAGAAAACATGTTTTTACTGAGATTAGTCTAAATGGATGTATTGCCTTTTGGAACCAAACTCTTCAAATATTATTTGCTTGTTGATACTGCCAACTGTTGCCCCTTTAACACAATAACTGTGTAACTATCAGTGCATGAATTTATATTGGACTAAAAATGATTCGGTTTTTGTGCCAGGTTTGTGTTTCAGGACCCGTGGTGATTCAAAGTCAGAGACAGGGCTTGACATTAACTTTTTTGCTCACCAGCCAAAGTGGCTATGTGTTTTCTAAAGTTAATCAGCATTTTCACTGGCCACAATTTAGTTGTTATTAAAATACATTTTATATGATTAAACTTGACTTTGGCATCTTAAAATGACTTTAATTAAGAGTAGATTTACTTGATTTAGCTAGATTAGATTATAAAACATTTATTAGCTGGTATAGAGCAGGTATATCAGTATGGATATCATATCATACATTTAGCTGCATGAAAAACATGCTAGTAATGCATAAATAGATTAACTTCTAATAAATATAAAAGTGGCGCTGGGGTGTAGAAGATTAACTAAAAAGATAAACACAAAAGCCCTCGACAAACACTTTAAATATTTATTAACAACAGCAGTAAATAGTGTCAAAACATGTACATGAATTTTACTGTCAACTTGTTTATGCAGATTGTATTTTATAAGCCTGATCATGGTTTCTATTAAAAGTGATTTAAGATTTAAGGCTGTTAAGATTTTTAATGACAAATGTCGAGAGGGCATTATTGTTGCACAAAGTATCCTACTGTACATTAATTATGTGCCAACCTCTCTGCTCGCGGGTTTCCTCGGACAAAACTGGGACGTGTGCATTAACCCTTATGTGTTGTTGGGGATGTTTTCATCCACTAGAGGGTTTTTTTTACTCTTAATTTGGCCACAACTTTCTCTCTGTTTAAGCAAATTGAATGATTTTTGGTGATAAATCTTATATTTACATATATTTTAAGAAAATGCTTTTTACCATGAGCAAATTTACTACCCTTTCGTGTTGTTAGATGAAAACATCCACTAAATTCAACGGCTATAAAAATATATCAGATGAATTTTTTTCCAATTTTTTTCATAAATCTGCTAATCAACCTCAGTATTAATCAAAATTACCAAATCTTTACAAAAATTCCATGATGTTAACTCTTTAATAGCCAAGTTCATAAGTCGTGTCACTGATTTGGGGAAAAAACACACACATACACAGTGACAGATTTTCAATATAAAAAGTGATTGTAAACTGGATTTTTGTTTACCTTTTTCACACTCTTGGACATGTCAAAGATTGGTAAAAACATTGGCTTTGAAGCACTTTTAGTTTTATTGTTAGTGGCTGTTTTTGCCCCATTGACTTCCATTATAATCACATTTTTTGATTGCAGAGCTATGACACCTTTTTATCATGCATTTTTGAATGTTGGATGTTTTTCCATGTTGGATGTTGAATTTTTCAATTTGGAAAAAATATTCATCTGATACATTTTTATAGCCGTTCAATTTAGTGGACGTTTTCATCCACTAACAACACGAAAGGTAGAAAAATGCACTAGGGTTAAGGTATGCGCTATGAATTTTTCTCCGCTCTTGTAAGTAAGTAAGTAAGTAGAGTAAATCTCTTCAATCACTTCCATCCAGTTGTTTAATCTTTCCCGAAGTGTGTATGTGCTCAGACTGCGTCCTGTGCATTCGCAAAATCTTCTCTATGATAAATGAAACAGCGCTGATGCGTGCGCGCGCGAGAGGGCGTGGAATAAACTCAACCCCTAATGTAGGCCTGCCTACCCGCTGGATGCAGGGAGTGCTCATGGGAGTTGTAGTTTCCCAGTGACATATTACACATTGTTTGGCATTTCGCATAACTTTTAAGAAAACTACAATAAAAAATTCAACCTGCCAAAGTGGCTAGTGGGATTGGCTGTCTTACCCGCACTTGCCGAAATCTACCCGCATTTGGCGGGTTGGCGGGTGTTAAAGGTGCAGTGTGTAAATTTTAGCTCCATTTAGTGCTGAGGTTGCGAATTGCAACCAATGGCTTAGTCCACTGCTAACCCCTCACTTTTGAAACACACAGAGAAGCTACAGTGGCCACCACCAGACAAACATGTCACTGTCGGAGACATCTTAGTAAAAACATTGTCCGTTAAGGGCTTCTGTAGAAAAATGGCGGCACAAAATGGCGACTTCCATGAAAGGGGACCCTCAATATGTAGATAAAAAGGTCACGTTCTAGGGTAATAAACACATAACGGTTTATTATGATTTATACACCCCTGATAATATAGTTTTATATATCGTCCCCTTGGAATTATAAGGTTCTATCTGCGTTCTGAGCAGTTTTGAGATATTGAGCTTCAAAGTTTTTGCATTACATATAGGAAAACTTACATGGGGAAGAAGTTTCTTTCAAACATGAAAATAACAGGGACCCTAAATGCATTCTAAATATACAATATCAAAATCCTCTCAAATTTCTAAATGTTGATTTTTGGAAGGGGTCAAATGCAGATAGAACCTTCTAATTCTAAAACAACACGTTTCGCTAAGAATTATAAGGTTCTATCTGCCAAAACATTGTTTAAACATTAAATATAAAATTAATGTTGTAACAATTTTTTAACATGTGTTAGAAAGTAACATTTTGATCCTTTCTATGACATTTAATATTTTTATTTTTAGGTTTTTTATCTCTAAAAGTCTGATTTTACATTGCTCCTTTACAACATTGCTTCTTCCCTCTTCTGCCTCAGTTTCTCTACCATCCTCCTGTATATGTCGGGTTCATTACAAAATAGACAATTTTGTTTTAGCATGTTATACCATTCCCTACTGAAAAATCCACCTAAGACCAGCATAAGCTGGTGAGCTGGTTTGAGCTGGTCTCAAAACTTGGTTTTAGCAGGTCTCCCAGCTTGGTTTTAGCAGGTATTGCTGGTGTAGTAAGCTGGTCTAGCTGTGTTTTGGTCACTTTTTAAGCTGGTCTAGCTACTGCCACCTTAAACCAGCTAAAACCAGCTACCAGCTTATGCTGGTCTTTGCTGGATTTTTCAGTAGGATTGAGCAGCTACAGGCTACAATCATTCTGAAATTATTTTAATACTGAGGTAACTGCTTTAACAATCTTTCACATGTTTACATTTTAACATAACAATCATAACTTACTGTAAACACACTTTTTTGGGTAGGATAGGTTAGTTCGTTTTTTTCTGTATTTTTTATCTTAGTGCTTGCCTCTTAATATCAGGAACTAAGAAGCTAGCACTGCTGGCTAGTGTGGTGTCTAACTATGAAAACAATCTCCTCAGCAAGACCTAAAAAAAGACTGCCCCTACTGAAAAATCCAGCAAAGACCAGCATAAGCTGGTAGCTGGTTTTAGCTGGTTTAAGGTGGCAGTAGCTGGTGTAAGCTGGTCCAACCAGCCTGGCAAAGCTGGTCAAGCTGGTGGGTCAGCTGGTCTTCCAGCATGACCAGATAAGTCCAGCTAGACCAACTTAAAAGTGACCAAAACACAGGTAGACCAGCTTAAAAAGTGACCAAAACACAGCTAGACCAGCTTAAAAAGTGACCAAAACACAGCTAGACCAGCTTAAAAAGTGACCAAAACACAGCTAGACCAGCTTAAAAAGTGACCAAAACACAGCTAGACCAGCTTAAAAAGTGACCAAAACACAGCTAGACCAGCTTAAAAAGTGACCAAAACACAGCTAGACCAGCTTAAAAAGTGACCAAAACACAGCTAGACCAGCTTAAAAAATGACCAAAACACAGCTAGACCAGCTTAAAAAGTGACCAAAACACAGCTAGACCAGCTTAAAAAGTGACCAAAACACAACTAGACCAGCTTAAAAAATGACCAAAACACAGCTAGACCAGCTTAAAAAAATGACCAAAACACAGCTAGACCAGCTTGCTATACCAGCAATACCAGCAAAAACCAAGCTGGGAGACCAGCTAAAACCATCTCACCAGCTTAAGCTGGATTTTACAATAGGGTGAACTTGCCTAAAATTCGGGCTGTCGATCTTAAGTTTTTTTAATAACTTTGCGTTGCGTGCCATAATCCTCACAGATATTGTGTGTCTGTGATTTTTCCTGTTGTCAAGGACAAAGCCGGCAACACCACATATAGGGACAATTTTACGGACAGGGATTAGACTAGTCCTAGAATAAAATAAATGTAAGAGCTGTCAAAACTGAAAACAACTTGCACTGACATATCTTAAAATACATCAGTGCCCTTTGTTTAGCCTCAAAATGCACACAAGTAATACTTTTAGTAAGGCATGTTTGTTAAATATTTTCTAATGAAACTAAGTTCTAGTTCTGGCTTAAACTAATCCCTGTCTGAGAAACCACCCCATAAAGTTGATCCTGATTGGTCCTCTTCTGTGCATTCGAAGTGCTGATTAGCTCACGCAGATAGAACCTTATAGAGCCAACTTAGAGTTCGATTTTGTAGATAGAACCTTTTTATTTTTTTAATAAAACGTCCCAAAATGTACAAAACTTAAAATAAAACATCACATAATGTAAATAAGTTGTCACAGAGTAAGAATATGTGAATAACTCAATTTTGACAAAAATGTTAGATAGAACCTTATAATTCCAAGGGGACGATATTATTTTGCATTTCTGTCAAGAGATCCTTTTAAAAATTACACACTGCACCTTTAATGTCAAACCCTGGTCAGAGATATGGTTGACACACAGTAACCCACCGTACAGTACATACAAACCAGTGTGTGTGTGTCAGAGGTTTATCTGCTACTAGATTTTGTAAAAGAATCTGCTTTCATCTAAAATCATCTGTTTTCTTTAAAGGAATCTGCATTTTACAGGGATGTGATATGATAAATATATCACAGATTTGTAATATAACACACAGGGTGACGTCATTGGCCTTTGAATTGGGATGCCGCCTCTGTGACAGCCATCGGCTTTATTAATTGCAAAAACAAATCTGGGTGTAGCCACACTTTCTTAGCCAATCAGAAATGCTCTGTCTGTTAATGATTTTGCAGTTGTATGGCGGGGTTTCTGAGAGAGAAGTGAATTTGGTAATTTATAGATCAAATGAAGGCTTTAAATTGTTCTCTCTTTCATCATTTTTTCCTACCTTTCTAGTTACAGTTCACAATCAGCAGAAGATTCATCGTTTTTATTGAACCTTCCCAAAACTCAGCCAGTATGAGTGAATGGGAAGAAAATTAAAAGTTTATTGTCAATAGCCGGTGATTTGTCATATTTATTAGATTATGAGGTACAGATTGTATTATGGCAGTTCATCTTCTGAAACAGGACTCGGCCTGACAGCTATGAACTGTTCCAATAGAGATCTTGCTGACTTGGTCATTCCTCAAACACTGATGGAGATGGAGATTAGATTGAGATTTGACACATAGAAAATCAAAACATTGTCTTTTTAATTAAAAGGCAAGATAAAAAATATTGCTGGATTTATATGGTTCTTCTTTGCTTATAATATACACAGTGAAGTCAAAAATCTATACCTCAATTCAAAAACTTGGTGTTTTTATATTTAAATCCTAAAAATCATTAAAATATAGCAATTTTTTAACTCTTTCCCACCATTGAGGAGTTATATCATCAATTAAGAGAAAACATTTCCCTGCAAATGACTCTTTTCTGACAAGTTTTGTAGGGTAATCTGTAATATTATCCAATAGATGACGCTCTTACCAATTTATAAAAAAAACTAAAGAAAAAAACAACTTTATAAATTTTAAACTCCATGTATGTTTTGATAATCTTTCTAAAATTCTGATCTCCAACAAAAGTCCTTTGCAAAAACGCAATTATTTCAGCTTTTTGCTCAAAATTTTTTATTTTGAAGAAACTTACCCATATTTAAGAGGTTATAAAAAGAGAACAAATGAAGATATGATGAAACTTTTTTCCCCGTTTGTTTGTTTGTTTGTTTGTTTGAAAGCAGAGGGTCTGTTCTTTCATTTGATATATTTGTATGTTTATATATTTATAGTAGAAAATTTTCCTGGAAGGCATTTTGAAAATCACAAAAAATGCTGGCGGGCAACTTCTTTTAAAAAGGCTGGCAGGGAATTAGTTAATATGAATGGAACCAATAACACGGAATAAAAGAAATTTGTATATTCGTATATTAATTCATACAAAGTGAATCCTACCAAAATAAATTGTAATCTGTGAAAAAAATACAATAATAAGTAATAAACCCCACTCCTAAACACACCATTTAACTTAGCATCACAGGGGCAAAAGCAGATACAAAAACGTACAAAATGAATCATAAGAATGAATTAGCTCCCCATAAAATAGGTGTACGGATTGCCATGAGATTGTATTGGATCTTTAGCGTTATTTTCTAAATGTCGACAAAAAGAATTGTGAAATAATGTTGTTTCCATAAACAGATGTTATGCGGATAAAATTTAACTTTGGTGTCTTGCAATAAGTAATTCCAAAAACCATGGCGACGGGTTTGTTCAATTTTATACGGTGCCGTGCAGAACGACATGCAGATGACATCGAAATACCGAAAGAATGATTTGAAAGCATAGAGACTCGAATCGCTCTCGCTGTATTGTGATGTTATGGCTTGTTGATTCTTGTTGACAACACATGAAGTCAAACACACCTCTTTTGTCTTCTCCTCCAATTAAACATGCCATATTTAAAAAGTGATCATGTGACTTTTACCAGGTGATCTGACTTTATCAGGTGACCTTTAACTTTTTCCCAGTCAGCGTTTTTTTTTTTTTAAGTTGGTCATGTCTTTTGTGACGTGTCCTTGAGTGCCATGAAAGGCGCCTTTTTAAATAAAAAGTATTATTATTATTATTTCCTCTCAAATATGGGTATGTTTCTTCAAAAATACAAAATTTTGAGCAAAAACCTAAAATAGTTGCATTTTTGTGAAGAACTTTTGATATAGATCATGTTCAGAGCGATGATCAAAACTTACACAAACTTTGAACTGTTTACCCTAAGGGTTGCTTTCGGGTTTTAAAAGTTGGGAAAGAGCGCCATCTAGTGGATAATAATGGCAACATGTAGTGCCGTAAAAACTCGTCATTGGCAGGGAAGTATTTTGATCTTAATTAAGTGCAAAAGAACTGTTTCCATTGCAGTTTTGCGATATTTTCCTATTTTGAATTGCCTGAAAACCACCTTCCCAACCGTAAAAACTTTCTTTGATACGTGGGAGTTTGCAAAATTAATGTAAATCCATTTGGGCACATTTCTAATTCACTATATTATTGGAGCAATTTAAAGGGAAGCATAAAGGTTGATATGTTAGCACTTAATTTTCACCTCATGCTGATGTATTTTGTAAAAAACGATTTTTAAAAGTAAAATTCAAAACTGATTTGTAAGTAAATGAGTGAAAATGCCATGAAGTTGAAATCTTTTCTGCTCTTGTATGGAACGATTGAATTTTTATCTTTAGCAACAATGAACGAATTGCTTGTTCGTTAGCTATCTTTTTTTCCTCTCAAAGATTAAAGAAATCGCAAAAATGATTTTCCTTATCAAGCTTTCGCCTCGGAGAGAAACTTTTCTGTTTCTTTTTCTGCTTCCATGAAATTTATCACATAAAGCAAAATGGGTTTTTCTTTGCTTTTGGAAATACTGTGTTAGACGTGCCATTTTCATACAGCCTGTATATATGTTTCTCTTTCACACAGATTGCTCCTCCTATGCACCAGAATTGTAGGTTAGACTCGCACAAAATATCTGGCTGTCAAATACAAATGTAACTGTGTAGGGAAACGTGCATGTTAAGCGTTCTTCTGATAAACACTTTTCACTGTGCATTTATTTTAAGAATACAAAAGCAATCGCAAGTAACCATGGCTACAGATGTAAGACTTCACAAATAACAATGAATTTGCAGATAACCCATTATATCAAACATTAAATACTTGGCTGGAGCAAATTAAATATCAAAGAATTGAATCTTATGCTCTGACAGGCGCAGTTTCCTCCTGTATTCCCGTCCGTCAGAACGTGTCTTGAATTCTCAGAGGTTTGCTCGACGGCACGCATGTATAAAAGCTCTGCCCTGTGTGGCGTATGAGATTAAGGTGCCGGGATTATGAGCTGTTTCACGGTTGAAGAGAGATGGCTAATCTCTTCTCCGCAGGCTGAAGAAAATCTGTTTCAGACTGTTAGACGAGTTCCAGTTCTTTCCTCCAGCAAAAAGCAGGTCGTCTTCTGCTTCTTGCAGAGGCCAACGGTGATGTTTCCTTTCCCACAGGGCTTTAAACATCCTACTTTAACATCGATTAGTATTCTTTACACACATAAAAATGAGGTGATTCAACTTGAACGTTATTAGGAGCCCTTTAACACGTTTTGCCCGTAGCAAAGTCTGTTGAATTGCAAATAGATCCAATATGCACATTGCAAATACATGCACTCATTTTTACAGGTAATTATGCTGTCGCATTATACTCGCATTAAAGGGAAAGTTCACCCAAAAATGATCATCATTTACTCAACCTCATGTCGTTCCAAACTGAAAACAAAGGACGATATTTGCAATTGATCAGGAAACAAGAGCTTCCATATTAGGAAAAAATCAATGGGACTTCAAAATAATTGGATGCAAACATTGCTCAAAATATTTTTGTGTTCAACAGAACAAAGACATTTTTACAGGTTTGGAACACTGAAAACCCTAATAAGTTGATTGAACTCAAATGATTTGAGTAAACTCGTTCCCTCAATTTAATTGAGTAATGGTGTCTCCCAAAATGTGCATATTTAAGTTTACTTGGTGCGTATGTAGACTTGACCTTTACAATTATTTAATGTACTTAAACAATAACGTTCACTTAACGTAGTGTTAATTTCAAGTGTACTTGTATATTTAAGTAAACTCAACATGACAATTTAACTGAAATTAGAATTTAATTCTAAAGAATTAATTCTAATTCTATTTCTTTAATTTTAAAGTTATTATTTTTGACTGTAAGCTTTGTGCACACTGCAATTAAATAAAACAATAACAACAATTTTAAGTTGAATAGACTTAATGTTTTAATTTCTTTCAATATTCCTGCACTCTTAACCCGGATTAGTTGACGTTACTAGAAATTTGTGAGGAAACTCAAACTTTAGCTTTTATCACTTTATATTACTTTAGATGTTATAAATGGTATTATAACACAAAATGAATGACTGACTTTAAGTCAATCATTGAATAAATGTGATTCTCCACAGAAACATACACAAAACTGTGTTTTTTGACATACATTGTCAGTACTGTGGAGAGAAATACAATAAAATGTTCTGAACAGGGTTCATATACGGAAACACTGAACGGTGACTTCACAAAATTATCATTTACAACAAAACAACATCAATTAAACCTATATGACATTTTATTACCACATATTTGAGTAGTGCAAGTTCTTAGCATTTTTTATTTTGTGAAAAAGCAGAAAATAATCAAAATATTCAGGCGCAAAGGATCGTGGGTATTCCTCACAACATGAACTAATAATTTTTAGTTCATTTTACTCAAATGTTTAAGTTTAATGGATTTTTTAAGCTTAAAAGTTAAATCAACTAAACTTTTTAAGCTTTGACTTCAAAACAGAAAATATTAAGTGATGTTTACTTGATTGTTTAAGTAAAGACAATATCTGGGTTAACAGTGAACGACATGAGGGTAAATAATGACGGATATGAATATTCCTTTATTAAAACAGATTTTTTTATTGTTATCATTATATCACTGGCTTTATGTACTGTAGCAGGAGACATGGACTATACAGTATATATTTGATATGACTGCCTTCCGGTAACATCCAGATTCCTCATCTAGTCCACAGGGGAGCAAGATGACTCTAATTCCCATCATGCCCTCCAGAAGAATTGATTCAGTCACGAAACACCTGGGTCCTTATTTATAAAGCGCACATATGCACAAAATGGGCATTGAAATGTGTGTAAGCACTCTTCCACGCACACATCTGGATTTATAAAAAATAAACTATGTAAATAACACTTTAAGGATAAATCTATTGAGTACTGCTCGGCTTTGATAAGTGCTTTTCTTTGTCAGAATAAGATACTGAAACACATTGTAACATGTTGAGACAATGTAACAGTTCAAATAAACAAAACATAATCATTTCAACTGATGGGATTGAATGAGTTAAAAGAAAAATAACCGTGACTTTTTCTAAAAACATTGCTTTTATTTACCTTTGTTTTTTATAAATTGATTTTTGATACCTTGCATGACCTCTTAATGTTCACAATCAAATGATAATTGTATGTTTTAATTGAGCTGTGCATGTGGCTTAATGGACAGAGCTTTTTTATTAGAAACGTGCATAGGTCAGAGGTTCGAATTGAATGCATTGTATGTTGCTTTCAAGCGTCTGCCAAATGTGTGAACGTACACCTGACAGGTGTTTCAATATTCAGAACATTTTCATATTCAGCTTTAGTGGGCGTGCACATCAAAGCTTTTACGGCGGCAGCCGGCGTATGTTTTCAATTGTTTCCAATGAAGCGCAGCTTTTTTCAAAAATGCCAGCAGCTGCCGTTTTTTTGAGTGCTGAAAGCTGGAGCAAGTTGAAAAATGTTCAATAATGAGTCAAAAACTCAGCTCGTCAATGTCAGTTCTTACACGGCTGTCCAATCACAGTAGGGGAGGGGTGGGACAAATATCACAATACACTCTAAAAAATGATGTGTTGGATTTACTTAAAATATATATGCACCATTTTTGCATCACACTTTTTAAGTATTCCCAACTTTGATAGTTTTACTTAAAATTAACAAGAAAACCTGTGTTTTATATACTTAAATTCTTAAGTAAAGAATGTTGATGAACTCAAATATTTAAGTTCATATAACACATATTTTCTTGTTTATTTTAAGTAAAATTATTCCAAGTTGGGATTACTTAAAAAAGTGTGATGCAAAAATGGTGCATATATGTTTTAAGTAAATCCAACACATATTTTAGAGTGAAGTTGGAGCAATTTAGTATATCCAATTCAGCTAATCTGCATGTTTTGGACTGTGGGAGTGTACACAGAAAGGTCTCCTGAACAAAGTCTTTGTCTGACTTAGCTCTTGCTTGAATCAAAGACCTTTTTGCTGTGAAGAAACAATGATGTGTGCTAACCCACTGTGTTGCCCTCTACACTGAGCACACACTTCTCAATCATGGTAACAATGAACAAACATCATTTTTTCAAAATAACTCTAAATACAACATATAACTAACATTAACAACATATCAACATAAATAAACCCAGCAAACATTAAAACAGTCATATTTTTTAGTAAATATTAACCAAAGAAGTGAACATATTGCAATGCATGCTGGGAACTATTCAGACAATTGTTTTTTTTTAATTGCTTGTTCAGATTACTCAAGTTGGGTAAAAAATTGGACAAAAACTTAAAACTCCAGTCAACAAATGATATTTGTTAGCAGGATGATTATGCTTATTTCATTCAGTGAACACAAATTAATGAAATGATGCCCTTTAACAAGAAAAACTTTGTTTTTTGTTAAAAAAAATTTTGAAGTTGGATTTTTTTTACAGGGCATGTGCTTCACAAAATGGCTGTGACAGATGTCATAATTTTTGGCTGGAAAGGCATCATGGGAAATCACGTGGCTCTATAGTTACTTAAAATGTTATGCTAGATTTACTTAATTTTGATGCAATTGTTATAGTAGTTAGCATTACTTATGTTTTTTCATTTTATTTTTGGATACATTTAAGTTCACCTGGTAACTTAAATGTTTGTGTTACACATACTAAATATGTTAAGTAGAGGTTGAAAAGTTATAAATACTAAGTTTTTTGTATTTAATCCAATTACTTTCATAAGTTATGGTTGTTTAGCCAACAAATCGTTAAGTGCTCAGCTGAAGAAAGCTAGCAGTCGGCTGAAATAAAGTTGTCCGCCGGGCGTTTTCAGCTGCATAAAAAAACTTGCACACTCCCTTACACAGTCAGAAGAAATAGCCAAAACATGTACACTAGGGAGTGTATTACAGAAACTTGCTTTGTGGTATGTTAAATTAGGATTATTTGCAAATTCATTTTCCAAAAGCAAATCTTAAGTTTATTTATGATTCTCATCATCTCACCAAATTATCTCATCTCTAGAACTCTTAAAATCGCTTAATCATGTTCAGCTTTCAACTCTCAGGTCTGTTACCAAGCAACCAACAATACAGTAAACAAAATGATTGTCCTTTTTATTTCAATGGGGCAGAAAAATACATTGTATTAAATTCATTGTTATCAGAGTCTGTGTTTTTTATTATTGTTTTAGCATCAATGCACATCATCTGAGTTACCATACATTTAAGCATTTACAGTAGCAAATTTGACTTACATAAATGAAAAAACTATTCTTCCCAAGGCTATATGTGCTACTGTACATGTCAACATTTGATAGAGACATGAGAAGAAATAGATGCTGAGTCAAGTCTGTACTGTATTCATTATAATCCCACCAAGTCTTCATAGATAAAGGAGAACAGTTTTATATAATAAGGAATGCCAGAGATTGAAAGATCGCTCCACTGGTGAGACACATTGAATGTGAATAATGGGACTGATGTAGTGGCAATTTGTGAAGGTTAAAATATTCAAAGAGTCTTTAATCCAAAAACAAACATTGCTGTTTTTCATCCTGCGCGTTGTTAAAATGTAATGTAATTCTCCAACAGGGCTATCACAATGTAATTGTTACAGCTCACTGTTTCAAGTTATGACACCTGTGGGGTTATCTTAAAGTTTAGATTGTTTTTTAGGATGTTTTGTGATGCTTCTGTAATAGGCTACCACTTTCCTAACTGCAGTTTGTCAGGACTCTGCCACGAGAGTCTTGTTTTATATTTATGTTTTATAGTGATGGCAGGGTTCTGACAGTCTCTTGTTTCATGTGGAGGCGCATGCCTTGTTTATTGTGGCATGTGCCTCTGGTGTCTCGTCTCTAGTCCCCGCCCCCCTTGTTCTCCCTGTTAATTATTCATTATCAGTTATCCCTCGCACCTGTGTTGCCCTTGTTTAATTGCCCTATTTAATCTCCTCTTGTCTCTTGTCTTGTGCTGGATCATTGTGTTCATACATGTCATTTCGTGTAGTCTTAGTGTTTATTCAGTTTAATGTTTTCATTAGAGTCTAGTTTATTATGTTAAGTCAGTGTTTGTTATATCATGTTGTATGTACTTTTGCCCCCACGTGGGCTTTTGTTTTCATGTCTTGTTACTAAATGTTTATGTTCACCCCCCGACGTCGCCTGCGCTTGGGTTCTCTTGTTCCCCGTCTCAAACCTTCACACAGTTAAGATAATGCACTTAGGAAAATAATAATCTGTAATAGCTTTTGTCTTAAATGAGATCCTAACTGGAATTCCCACGCAGCAAAATAACTGGTGTTAAAATAACACCCACGGTGTCAATTTTAACACTGCTGATTTTGCTGTACATGGTCTTTCTGTAATACACCCCCAGCTGTCACTTACAAAAAGTATACCTTTGCACCTAAATAGTTTATGTTAGTACCTCAAATGTACATATTGGCACCAAATGGTACATATGACTTTAGCAGCGCAAAAGGTCATGGGTTCAAACCCAGGAAATACATATACTGATAAAATGTATACCTGGTAATGCACTGCAAGTCGCTTTGGATAAAAGCATATGCCAAATGCATAAAAATGAAAAAAAGCTTTTTTAGGTAAAATCACTCTCTCTTGCACTCTTTGGGCCCTATTTTACCGATCTAAGCGCATTGTCTAAAGCGTACAGCGCAACGTCTAAATGAGCGTGTCCGAATCCACTTTTGCTAATTTAACGACGGGAAAAATGGTTTGTGCGTCGAGCGCATGGTCGAAAAGGGTAGGTCCTATTTTTTTAATGAGTAATGGAAGTATTTTGGGCGTAACGTGCAATAAACGAATGAGAGTCTCAGCTCTCATCCCCTTTAAAAGCCAGTTGCGCTGGCTCTATGTCTAATCCATATTTAGATGATGGACTTTGTAAACTGAAAAACTAAGCGGAGGAAGAAGACCCTCAGTTTAAGATTAATGTTAAATAATTGTGTTGTTTTTCACTTGTATTGAAATGTAATTTTTTATTAAAACCTTTAAACCCTGTTTTCTTTTAGTCATGGAAGTAAAAAAGTAGGCTTTTAATTGCTTTAAATGTATGGCTATCCAATATCATCAAAAAATAATTTACAAGTATGTAAGAAAGGGTTTGTACTCTAAAAATACTTTATTTGTAACAAACAGGAGAATTTACAAACAGCTCTCCGAACGTTTCAGCACTTGGACAGCGTCACAAGTTTTTTTTAAGCATTACTTAAACATGTTTCTCATCTCACCATATCCACAGGTACAGAGTCATCATATACAATAAATCCGTGAGGTAGCATTTAAAAAAAAAAACATTTAAAAACAGATGCATTTGTTTAAAGCAAATAATTTATTTACTTACGAGGCTACAAGTGAAGCAGCTCTTTACGCCTTCTAACGTCTCATAAACGGTCCTCATTTATGTCCAAGAGACTCAATAATAATCTTTTAAATTTCAAAAACATGTTCGGGACGTGTCCGGCGGAACTGGCACGAATGGCCACCTTACTCTCTCATCTTTATAATAGTGGTCACTTTCACTGTTGCTTATGATTTACTATCACCGTTTTAGTCACCCACACCTCTTGTGCCACAGACATGATTAATGTCTCAAATCATGCAGTTTGTTTGGGGAGAGGTGTGCTGTTTTCTTTCTATTGATTGTATGTTTACCTGGCGGATGGCCAATAAAATCCTATAAAGTAGACAATAAGGATGAATCCTTTAATGAGGCACCCAGAGCTTCTTAAGGGCCACAAAGCATCATGTTCAAAAATAGTTATCCACATTGGCAAACAACCCTAGCATCACGCTGGTGATTTTAATAGGACCAAGCTTCTTCTTTTTGTATTAAAAATATATCTTCCTCCACAACTGGGATAATTTATGGTTTTGGATAATTCTCCTTAGAGAATAAAATAGGGTTTTCATTATAAAAGGAAAAATGTGCAATTTCTCTTGTAATGTTTTGTTTGGCCTCTGATTTGAACCTTCTAACTTTTAACATGCAAAAGTTGTCATCTGAAAACTCCTTGGATTTTACTCTGTTAGTCTGAAAGTTTTCACCCAGCAGAGAGTTAGTAAATACACGTATCCCTCTAAAGTGATTTCACAGACCTGTGGCCCAGAGAATGTTTAGTATGGGTTTGGGATTAGGGCATCGTGATTGACAGGAGCTGGAGAGGTGGACAACAAGTCTGGCAGGAAAGTGAAAAGATCTTAAAACGTGCCAAGATTTTCTCTCAAGGGTTCTTTCTTTCATCCTTTTTTCACAGATTGACTTTTAATCCCTAAAAGTGCAAATCACATTTTAGTGTTTGAGTAGATCGGCATACAAAAATGTTATCTGTTGGTAACACTTCCCAATAAAGCTGTATTTGTTAACATTAGTAAATGCATTAACTGACATTACAGTAACAATAAACAATACTTATACAGCATGGGTCCTCAAGAGGGAGTCTTGGGCCCCTTGGGGGTCCGTGGTTGTATTAGCGGAGATCCTCAAAATATTGTTTGAATTTTAAAAAAAAATTGGGGGAAAAATTAAATTAGGCATCAAACAAAATTCTTTAGCCCCTTACAATGCCTTTTGAGTGGGGGGGTGAAACTGTGATGTACACCTTCAAATTAATATAACTCTTGGTCTTGTTTTAAAGAAGGCAATTTAAGATTTTTCACAGAAGTGTCTGTATGTGAAAATATGAAAAAAAAATTTATAGCAGGTTAAATTTATTTAAAAAAAATAATAATGCAACAACACATTGATTTTAAAAATAAAATTATAAAAATGTAAATGTTTTACAAAAGTAATAATCTTAACATGAAGCCACAAGTCTGGAGTAGTTGTCATCCAAATATCAAGTTAAAATCACAAAAAAATGAGGTTTGTGCCACACTTTTAGTGGTTTTACCAACAACGGCCACTAGGTGTCAACGGTTTTCTGCATACTCTTGTCACAAATTAATAAATTACTGTCACTGCATTATTATTAATGCAAATAGGTTTTAAAATATGAAAACTAAATTCTTTGAGCTTTCCAATGATACATAGTTTGTCAACATTTTTAAAGATTTATAATATGATATAGTGTTATGAATAAATAATAATAATAATCAATATGCATTTCTGGGGGGAGGTCATGTAACAAAAAAACTGTCACTACATTATTTTTATCATCAGATGACCTTAAATTATGAAGACTACATTCCGAGACCTTTCCAGTGATATATAGTTTGATTTTTTTAGGTTTAGAATATAGGGTTTTAGTGTTACAAATATATATAATAACAAAGTTGGCCCGATGAATTCTACATTTTTAGAGCTTTCAAACGATATATAGTTTGTCATGATTGGATAAGAATTCATATGCAAAACACTGAAGTAAACGTAGGTGTCCCACTGGCGGGACAGTGACATTTTGCAGGACAAATGTTTTGAGGCACACTCTTTTCATAAATTAATCAATTACTCTCCCTACATAATTTATTTTATAAAACACTGTTGAAATATGTATTCTAGAGGCTTAGACCTTTTCAAAAATACATAGTTTGTCATGCTAGATAAAACTTTACATGCAAAATACTGAAGTAAAGTATTGAAATGATAAAAAGGTTCTCATAAATAATAATATAAAACTAAATGTGGTAGTTTCACATGACCATGCGATAGTTTCAGGTGCGCATGCGAAACTAAACTTTTTTTTAAATTTTGCTCCATGTCCCCTTAGGGGCTCCGTAGTTGTCTCCCAAAAACTTGTGTCTTTTTTTAACATCAATAATGCATGCATGTTTCCCTCATCTAAAGTAAAAACTTGTAAATAGACAGATATTTTTCTAATGTTTGGAATTTATCATCCGGGATTTAGGAAAATATAAACAAGTGGTTCAATATATAAATGTGTTCTCAGAGATTTATATTTCATGTTTTGACTGCAAATGTCACATCCATAATCATTTTCACTGGATTCAAAATCCTTGGTTTTTTTTTGTCTGTAGTTGTTAATGTTCCCAGTAAAAATCAGGCTGATCTCACAGAAAGTCGTGTTATAGTCACGAAAAATTTGATTAATTTATTTGTGTCCATTGCACAAAATTCAGCCTTTTTTTGTGCCTTGAGCACAAATGTCTTTTTCGTGTCATTTTATCTATTGTTTTCTCATTGTTTTTCCTATTTATTTATCATTGTCACTTGGGGTTGGGGTTAGAATCACTTGTTTTACATTTTTAGACAACCTAACCCAAACCCCAACTCTAACTCCAATTCCAGGTGAGAATAGTTTTAAAAGCGGAAGAAAAACATGTACATAAAATACATAAAAGTACATCCTAACCAAAACCCCAAATCTAACCCAAACCCCAAGCAATAATGATTTAAAAATAGAAATAAAAAATGAGAAAACAATACATAAAATGACATGAAAAAGAAAGTTGTACCACAGACACAAAAAACTATTTATAGAAATTCTATAAATCTAAAGTGACACAACAAAAACGTCAGTGCTCAATGCACGAAAAAAGCTGAATTTCGTGCCATGGACACAAATAAATTAATCACATTTATCATGACTATAACACGACTTGCCGTGAGATCATGTTGGGAAGGTAAGAAAAGACTTTTGACAAGCGTAAAAAATACATACTTTGCATTCAGCAGTGTGACTAATCTTGTTTTGCAAAAATAACTTTTCCTTCGTTTCTTTTCCCCTCTTTTTATGCTATTTTATTTCATTGATCTATGCAAAAACAGGGCAATTTCTACCATCCATCATTTTATGGTCAATAACAGCAGAACACCAGGCAGCGAGATGGAAAATGGTGTCTGACAATCCAACCCACTGCATGGCCCGGTGCGTACTATAATAACTTATTCAATCATTAACTCACTAACATTCATATACGCATGCAACGGTTCGGCCCTATAGCAGTACTCGTCTACAAGCTTTTGTAAATCATCTGAGATGTCCGTGTCCTCTACACATGGTTTCTTCTGAAGTGTACCACAATGATGTCCTGTCAGTCTTGTGCTTTTCTTCTGCATTGTATTATGATGTTCAATGTTATAGCCTCTGGTAATGCTTAAATCGTGTATGTGCGTGTGTGCGGGTGTGTGTTGTTGTTGTTCTGTCTGTTGCACTTCCCTATGGTGAAAAATGTAAATCCATATACTAACACTGAAGGAATACAAACTATAGGGTAGAGTAACACCAAGATGTGCAGCTCTTTTGTCTGGCGAGCAGTATAAGCTGAATAAACACATTTTCCATTGATGCATGGTTTGTTAGAATATGACAATATTTGGCCAAGATAACTATTTGAAAATCTGGAATCCAAGGGTGCAAAAATGAAGTCTTTAGCAACATACATTATTAATGCTAAATACATTTTTGATATATTTATGGTAGGAAATTTACAAAATATATCTTCATGGATCTTTACTTCCAAATGATTTTTGACATAAAATGTATTGTTGGCTATTGCTACAAATATACCCGTGTGACTTATTATGGTTTTGTGGTCCAGGGTCACATATTCATGGTAAAAAAAATGCATAATACAGTTCGGAAAGTTGGGAAATGACAATTTGGCATTTCCAGCTCACCTAAACTGCATGTTTTAGGACTGTGGGACGAAACCGAAGTACCCGGAGTAAACCCAACAAGGAACTTTTTGCAACAGTTGTAAGCTATTGTAACACTGTAACATATCCTCCGTCACTCACCGGACTACATCAGCCACGAGCCTTTGCATCTCGTCATCCAGCATCTAATTCTAATGTTAAAAATGTGTTTTCTATACCAAGAAACCCACTATTTTCTGTTACAAACTTTCACATAGCATCTTTAGGTTATAATAACATAAAAAATTCAAATCAATTATTTGATTTTCAAAGATTTGTTATAAAAACTGATTATTTTTTTCCGGAAATGCAATAAATCCGTGTTTTTTATGTTATAAATCTATTGACTCAAGATATAAATGTGCATTCATCTTTGCCATGTTATATTCATTTAGTTGACTAGTGGTATACACTGATTTAAAAATACACATTAATGACATTAATCAAAACACTTTGTCATATTAAGAACACTGTCATTGCTGCTGTCATCCTTGGAACGTTGTCGCTGAACTTTTTGACAGCGATCAGCTGTGAAATGTTTTGGTCCTGCTTGATTTTCGTTGACTTTTTTTCATAAGATCCCCTGGGGTCAATGTGTTAGCATGACAGAAGCTTGATGTTGTCGGGAGAACAAGCAACAGCCGGCATTTTTCCGTCTCCCGAGTGCCTCTCGCTTAAATTATTTATTTTTGATGGCTTAAGTCAGTCCCTCCAGAAAAACGCGATTGTGCGATCGCGCGATATATTGCACAATCAGCCAAAGTCCGCATATTTATGCGGGGCTGCATTTTTTCCAAATACGACGCACTTTCGCCGCATTAATTACATATTTCCACGCACAAAATATGCGGGGCTTGCATGATTTCATAATCCCCGCATTGTCGTAGCAAAAGTCACATATATATTAGCAGAAAGTTGAAAAATGTTGCATTTACTTCCCAAAAGCGCAGCCGTGTCCTCTATTGCCATGGGAACGTTATGAAGTGACGTGATTATGTGACGTGAACATCATTGCAGCTTTTGCAAGTTTCCGCAGTTTTTGCAAGTTCCGCAATTTTCGCAAATTCCCGCAATTCCATCGCATAAATTGCATAAATATCCCGCATATTTCATCGCATTTTTTAAGAAAACGTGCCGCAAAATTGAGGCTTTTTGCCCGCAACAATCACAAAAAAACTCAGCGTTTTTCTGGAAGGACTGTTAAGTTTCTTCCCCACCACAGAAAACCATTACAGGTTTATCAATGCCATCAAAAGTATTATTTTGTTTTTGTTTGTTTGTTGATCACAAAGTACAAAGTAGATGAGGAAAACTAAGATTCTGTGTATTCCTAACCAGTCTCACCAGGCTTCGTGATTCTTTTTTCGTGATATTATCACGAATTTCCGTGTTTTTTCGTGATCGTATAACGAATTCCTGTTTTGTGTGACTAGCACGTATTGGTTACTCTACTGCTTTTTCCAATTTTTAACCCATTGTCCCTTAGGTTTAGGGTTAGATTTGGTGCTTGCATTAGAATGTCACTTTATGTATTGGTTTATACTATTTTTTCTGATTTATTTTCCATATGTCACGAATATACACGAAAAATGCGGAAATTCGTGATATCACGAAAAAAGAATAAAAAAAAAACGTGACTATATTACGAAATTTCGTGAGACTGGGCTGTGTATTCAACGCGCCGCCATTATTGTTTACAATGTTTGGAATGGTGCGCTGTGGTTTGTTAAGTGGATTTATTGCATTCTGCAGAGAAGGAGGACTGGCGTTTATCGCGTTTTGTGAAAAAAAGAAAAAAAGATGACAGAATAACACAGTGGATATTGGATTTTTTTAATACTGACCTGATACAATACTGATTTTGGCGGTTACTAATTATTTAAAAAAATGGCGTTTATCGTGTTTTGGAACCAAACTCTTTATATATTCTCACTATTGTCTTCACTCATTGTAAGTCATTGTTTAATATTACATGTTTGCCACTATATTCCACTCTAGATTCCTGTGTTCATGTGTGATTATTATATTTAAAAAAGTGATACGGTGTGTGGTTATACCGTGACAGCCACACTTCACAAAGGTCAGATGTCTATTCGAAAACAGGAACGTTCCTAATCTCCATCCATTGTGAAACCCTTCAGTCAGGGTTAAAGTTTTTGTTTTTTAGTCTTTCATCTTGAGAGCAGAGAGGTACAGATACAACTTCATTTTATACACGGGCATTCTGCCATTCCTGCTCTGGCTGTACTCCAATGAGAGAGAGAGAGAGAGAGAGAGAGAGAGAGAGAGAGAGAGAGAGAGAGAGAGAATCAAACTGGCATGCACAGTCCTATCAGTAATGCGGTCTGTGTTTTGGTGAGGTGTCACTGCTTACTGTTCAAGGCCACAAGCAAAGCAATTCTTTCACCTTATACCGTATATATAAATATCTCAGCTCAGCTAAAAAAACTTTGTTGTTTCCAAACCTTGAAGTTGAATCATCAGTAAAGGTAAAGTTCATGTAAAAGTAACTCAGTACAACATTGCATTGCTCATAAAGTGCACAGTGCCTTTTCACATTACTTTATCGCATTTTTATTGAAAGTGAAGATATTTTTGTAATACAGCTTTCAGCTGACTGAGACTCAGGCAGGCACTTTGGTTTGGATGTGGATTTGTGTTGGCTTCCACTCTTTGCAATATTGTCTGTGCCCAAAGGCGCAATCTGCAAAGATTCAGGTGAGTGTCTGATATTGTTTACATTTACTGTACATTTAAAGGATTAGTCCATTTTCTTTAAAAAAATCCAGATAATTTACTCACCACCATGTCATTCAAAATGTTGATGTCTTTCTTTGTTCAGTCGAGGAGAAATTATGTTTTTTGAGGAAAACATTCCAGGATTTTTCTCATTGTAATGGACTTTAATAGACACCAACACTTAACACTTAACACTTAAAGCCCCACTGTGTAGGATCTACTCCCATCTAGCGGTAAAAATCTATATGACAACCAACTGATAATTACGCTCTAGCCCCCACCATTCGGAACGCGTTTTAACTAGTACGGTGGCCCTGTCATGTCAAGGTTAACATGGCTTCCAGTAGCTAAAGCTAAAGCAATGAAAAAATGAACAATTTGCAATCGTGTGATCCGTCAAAGCACACAGATTTATGTTAAACATGTAAAAAGTCTGATGGTCATGATATGTCCGCTTAAAATCACATACAAAAAACAACCATAAACGTAGCTTAGACACTCCTTTTTCATCCACGCGAGGAAAAATATCACAGGGGCTGTTACACTTGGTATTTAGATGTGTTTTGTCGATCAGATCACAAGTGGACGAGAGAGACACATTACATTTAAATCTGTCTCTTTTTGTCCATTTTCGACCGCTTCTTTCCAGATTACTGAGGACGCTTGTAAAATGAAACGAACGGCGCGCAGATCAGCGGCGTTTTATCAATGAAAGGCTAAAAATAGCGCTGTCACCGTGTGTTTGTGCTAGAGGTCAGAAAATATGAAAAACATTTATCTCAGTACCTCAGATTACATAAATGGGCGGAGAGACGGCGTGTGGGTGTTCGAGCACACAAAAGCACATGCGTGTTTACACTAACTGCATAACCATGCTATAGTTAGCCAAGGAACTATAAAACTTCAAGTTTACAACATAGACTGTATAGATGTAAACGAATATGCTGAATTACCTGTGGTGAAAATATAAAGTAGCAACTTCATTGTCCATTGAGGCTCATCTTGGAAAACTAACTCCAATATGACTTTGGTCTTGATGTTTTTCCTGTCGCGTTGTCGTTTAAAATCCCCGTTTCGCTTCCTTGGCGACTTGTTTTAATGTCCTCGAGAATATGTCTTCAACAGGCTTTCAAAATCAAAGCATTAGATCGCAGGTTTATCACGGCGTGCGGCCGAAGGATTCAGTCTACGCAGGTCGCAGGCTGCATACGTCATCAAGCCTGGTTTATTTAAATTAACTGAGCATTACATTCGCAAGTCATAAGCATATTACATCAATTTACAATTAACTAAGAATAATTGTCAGCTTTATAATTGTTAATATTCTGAAATAAGTCTGTCTTGATGACGTATACCGCCTACACATGCAACCTCCGTGCAACTAGCGTGAGTGTTGTCTGAAAGCACGAAAGGCGGAGCTTGAATTTCAGGAATGTCCCTCGTCGGTGAATGTATTTCAAAGATGGAGGCACAACATGGATTCAGCCAGAGAGCGCTACGGCGGTATGTATTTTAAATAGCAGATTCTACACTTACGAGAATACTTTGATTAGTGGGGTGGAAGTAATTACACATGAATGAGCACATACTTTTGAAAGAAAACATGGGTTTTTGCTAAGAATTAACTAAAAGAAGTACACAGTGGAGCTTTAACAGTTTTTTAACGGAGTTTCAAAGGACTCTAAACGATCTCAAACGAGGCATAAGGGTCTTATCTAGTGAAACGATTGTCATTTTTGACCAGAAAAATAAATATATGCACTTTTAAACCACAACTTCTTGTCTTCCTCCGGTCATGTGACCAGCCAGCGCGACCTCACGTAATTGCGTAGTGACAAAGAAAGGTCACGTGTTACATATATGAAACGCACATTTGCGGACCATTTTAAACAATAAACTGACAAAAAGACATTAATTATTATCATTCAACATACAACAATGTCGGAACGGTCCTCTTTCTCCACACTTGTAAACACTGGGGCGGAGTTTCGCATTCGTCATTCTTGACCTCTTGACGTGATGACAATAGACAGAAGACGAGAAGTTGTGGTTTAAAAGTGCATATTTTTATTTTTCTTGTCAAAGTTTCGCTAGATAAGACCCATATGCCTCGTTTGGGATCGTTTAGAGTCTTTCAAAACTCTGTTAAGTGTTGAGTGTTAAGTGTTGGGATCCATTAAAGCTTATTAAAATGAGAAAAATCCTGGAATGTTTCCTCAAAAAACATAATTTCTTTTCCACTGAACAAAGAAAGACATCAACATTTTGGATGTCATGGTGGTGAGTAAATTATCTGGATTTTTTTTCAAGAAAATGGACTAATCCTTTAAGCATTTGGCAAATTCCTTTATTCAAAGTGACTTACGGTGCACTCGAGATATACATTTTTTTATTAGTATGCATGTTCCCTCATGTAGTGCATTGCTCTACCATTTATTTAAATAAACATAACCTTGAAATAATAATATAATACTGTACAAATATCATTTTTAAAACTTAAATTTGACTTCCAATATTGAAAATAAAATCTTACACAGGATGCACACACTGTATTTCAGAGGATTCAGTTAAGTGTGCCGTTTTCCTCATACCTTCTTTTGAGGTCTTGAAGGAACATGCCAGCACAAAGATTTCCATTCATTACAGATTTCCAAAAGAGTACAGTAAATAAGCATACATGCAGATGTCACACAGCGAAGAGTCTGCGAGCCCTAAACTCTTTGCCCTTTTAAACATTTGTACAGTCCTAAGGGGGGCCACACACAGAGCGTGAAAATGTTAAATATCCATTGGTGGGGACTACAAAGGGCCCGGCATCTGGCAGAGCAGGACGCCTGAAAACCCTTCCTAATGAAGCTGGCATTTGCAGTCTACAGCAGGATGCATGGGTCGCCCAGCCCGGTGTTTTTCATTCAGATCTGCAACTTGATGGAAACCATCCCTCAGGCATCCTGGATAGGAAATTTGGTGGCAAATGCAAAGTGTAACCATTTTTAATCAATCACTGGCTCGTTGATGTGACAGAAAAGCTTAGTGGTGTATCATTTTTTACACGGAAGTCAATGTTACGCTATACTGCTAATTTAAATCTGAGAGAAATTAATTTGAATTAAAACATTGGAAATCACCTTTTAAACAGTTTATTTGGCCTTTGTATATCTTGAATGTACTGTAAATTGCTTTGGATTAAAGGTGCAGTGTGTAAATTTTGGCGGCATCTAGTGGTGAGGTTGCGACCAACGTGCAGTAAACTGCTCACCTCTTGCTTTTGAAACACATAGAGAAGCTACGGTAGCTGCCAGTGGACAATCATGTCATCGTCGGAGACGACTTAGTAAAAAAAATTGTCCATTAAGGGCTTCTGTAGAAAATGGCGGCACAAAATGGCGACTTCCGTGAAAGGGGACACTCTTTGTATGTAGATAAAAAGGTCTCGTTCTAAGGTAATAAACACATAATGGTTCATTATGAAAGGTCTTTATACACCCCTGATAATATAGTTTTGTATATTATTTTGCAGTTCTGTTAAGAGATCCTTCTAAAAATTACACACTGCACCTTTAAGTGTCTGCTTAATGTATACATGTAAAAGTAGCCTACTTATCACACAATAAAAAATGCTAGGTTGTTTTCAACCCAACATTGGGTGAAAAAGGGGCGAACCCAACCAACTGGGTTGTTATTAAAGGCAGGGTGCATGATTTTTTTAAAACACTTTGGAAAAGAGTAACAAAACACACTTGTAGCCAATCAGCAGTAAGGGGCGTGTCTACTAACTGACATCATTGCCTAGCTTGCGTATGTGTGTGTCAATCAAAAGAAGGTCCAGATTCTGTTGGAGTAGGGGCATGTTTGTTTAGGTGATTTCAAATGTCAACATTGGCTTACAGAGATCATTCACCCCGCCTTTAACCTATGCTGAGTTGTTTTAACCCATTGTTAGGTGAAATACAAATTTAAATATAAAATATTTTTAACCCAACGCCTTGTCCCATTTTTACCCAATGCTGCATGGTTGAAAAAAGGCAGCATTTTTTACTGTAAATTTTCTTTATTATTTATTTTAAAAATTCAGCATTTTCTGCTCATTTCCAGGTTTTTGTTGCCAAATGTGTTGCCCTTTACAGATTAGAGACACACAAATCTGCTTGTGAATATCTTTGAGGCAGTGTGTAAATGTTTGGGGACGATGAATGTGAGCATGCTCAGAGAGCTATAATGACAGACTCTTGAGCTGATTGTGACCTGTGATTATAAGAAGTGAGCGAGTGTTATCTTGTCTGATTTACGGTAATTATGGATCATTCAGCTAAATAACAGAATGTACTGCACTTGTCTGGAGAATCAGCTGTTATTTAATCAGACTGCATCCATCACATCTGATCTATCACGTGCCATGCTGTAAAAATCCTGCAAACCCTAAAACAAAGAAGTTAAAGATTGCAAGCATTGAAAATGTAAGTTTCCTTCCCCAAGCAGTCTTATTTGTTCACCAGCGTAACTCATTGTGTAAAATATCGTGCCACAAAAACCCTGAAAAGTGAAGCCAAAACATCTCGATCGCCCCCCAGTGGCTGGTCCCAGTATAGGTCATATATCCCGCCACCCCCATGTAATTCAATGTGACTTGAGAGCAACTAAACAATTTAATTATCAATTTAATTAACAACTTCAATTATCTTTTTTCCGAAGCTGGTTTCTGTCATTTACTGTATTTTTTATCACGCTTATGTAAATACAAGTGTTTGTTTTTAAAAATTAGTTTGTTTTTAGTTATTTAATGCTATAAAAACGGTGGCGTCACATCATGATTGACAGCTGTGATTGTGTGCGTTCTGCGATATCGAGGGCGGGGCCTTGATTTCGTGGCTTTACTTCCTGCTCACTACTGCGCATGACTGGTCCCGAAATCGCTACTGCGCTGACTCGAGACCCAAGATGCCGGCGCCGTATCACTGCTGGCTTCACTTTTCACCAATGAAAGAGAGCAAACGGACGTCATCCATCTTTTTTATAGTCTATGAGAATAACATGTTGTTTTTTACGGAAGCCCATTTCCGCCTTAGTCATAATTATAAGATCAAAAGTCGATATTATGACTAATTATACTAATTGAATAATAATTTAGATTTTTATCTCATAATTATTAGATTTTTTATTTTTATCTCATAAATTTGAAAGTTTTAAAACTTTTTATAACTTATGATTAGGTTATAAAAGTTATGATTTACCAGAGCATTTTTTTTAATGTTGCGGGAATGGGCTTCCACAGGTTTTAAAGGTAGTGTGTGTAAATTTTAGCAGCATCTAGTGGTGAGATTGTGAAAACAAACAGATCATGAGCCCCATTCACTTCCATAGTATTCTTTTTTCCTACTATGGAAGTCAATGGGGCCTGCGAATGGTTAGGTTACAAACTTTTCTCAAAATGTCTTTATTTGTTCATCAGAACAAAAAAATATGTATACAGGTTTGTAACAACATGAGATTTTTGGGTGTATTATCCCTTTAACTCTTATCTCGTCAATTAAAGGCGGAGTCCATGATGTTTGAAAGCCAATGTTGATATTTGAAATCACCTAAACAAACACGCCCCTACCCCAATAGAATCTGGACCTTCTGTTGATAGACCCGCCCCACACATACGCAAACCGGCATTTGATTTGATTTGATTGGCTATAAGTGTGTTTTGGTAGTCGGCCCGTCTCCTTTTCCAACGCGTTTTTCAAACATCGTGGACTCCGCCTTTAAGGGAAAACATTTGCCTGCCATTGACACTTCCCTGACGAGTTTTTAAGGTAATCTGTATAATAGAGGAATTATAGTAGGTGGCGCTCTTACCAGGTTTATAAAAAGATTGAAGCAAAAACGAATCCATCAACATTTGAACTTTGTGTATGTTTTGATCTTCGTTCTGAATCTGATCTCTAACAAAAATCCTTTACAAAAATGCAATTATATCAGCTTTTTGCTCAAAATTTGGTATTTCGAAGAAACCTACCCATATTTGAGAGGTTATAAAAAGAGAACAAATGAAGATTGGATGAAACTTTTTCATTTGATATACACTCTCCTAAAGGATTATTAGGAACACCATACTAATACTGTGTTTCATCCCCTTTCGCCTTCAGAACTGCCTTAATTCTAAGTGGCATTGATTCAACAAGGTGCTAAAAGCATTCTTTAGAAATGTTGGCTCATATTGATAGGATAGTATCTTGCAGTTGATGGAGATTTGTGGGATGCACATCTAGGGCATGAAGCTCCCGTTCCAATTATTGCGAGCTTGTGCAAATTGTAGCCTCTTTTTCCTATTTGTAGAGGAGATGAGTGGTACCCGATGGGGTCTTCTGCTGTTGTAGCCCATCTGCCTCAAGGTTGTGCGTGTTGTGGCTTCACAAATGCTTTGCTGCATACCTCGGTTGTAACGAGTGGTTATTTCAGTCAAAGTTGCTCTTCTATCAGCTTGAATCAGTCGGCTCATTCTCCTCTGACCTCTAGCATCAACAAGGCATTTTTGCCCACAGGACTGCCGCATACTGGATGTTTTTCCCTTTTCACACCATTCTTTGTAAACCCTAGAAATGGTTGTACGTGAAAATCCCAGTAACTGAGCAGATTGTAAAAAATACTCAGATCGGCCTGTCTGGCACCAACAACCATGCCACGCTCAAAATTGCTTAAATCACCTTTCTTTCCCATTCTGACATTCAGTTTGGAGTTCAGGAGATTGTCTTGACCAGGACCACACCCCTAAATGCATTGAAGCAAGTGCCATGCTTACTGTGTAATGAGAGATTTAACAGATTTTCCTAATAATCCTTTAGGTGAGTGTATTTGTGTTTATATATTTATAGAAGAAAATTTTCCTGGAAGGCATTTTGTGAAACTTTTGTGAAAATCAGTGTGCAACTTTTTTTAAAGGCTGGCGGGGAATAGTTTAAAGGAATCTTTACAAATTCAAGTATTGAATAAAAGGTCAAAATATATACCCTAGCTGTCACTGGGGATGTACGTTTTCGAAAAAAGTACAGTTTTGGACCTAAAAAGAGTTCATATTAGTGCAGTCTCATGTTATTGCATGAAATGAAATGCATGGTCTTGCTACTGTGCAGTATTTGCAGCACTTATTGTCTCAAACCCTTTGATGTGTTTCTTATGAACAAGTGATGTCTGTTTCTCACTCTTGTTTAAATGAATTCATTGTTCTGTAGTCATTTATTTATACTGACACAATGAGCTGAATGGGTTTAATCTGATTAGTGGAACCAATTTTTCACACTTCAATGCTGTTCATGGAAAGACATCATGAAAGAGAAAACTCAATTATGTAGATTTTATTATTTCACACTTTAATTAATTATGAAAGATGGACTGAGCAAGAGCATGAAGGAGCAATTGCCACATGGGGGGGTTACTCAGACAGAGTTTAGTCCCAGTCTAAAATGCACATTTCAGCTGTCTTCATTTAAAAACCTCTTGCACTTACATATCTGAACATTTATCAGTGCCATAATTTTGTCTTAATATGCACACCAGTATTGTTTTATTTTGTAAGCTATGTTTGTGTTTCATGAAACCGCCCCATAGAGTAACCTAACTAAAGTAAATAAACCTAATTGTGCTTTTCCATTGCATAGTACCCCACGGGTCGGGTCAACTCACTTCACTTTTGGGGGCATTTCCACTGGGCACAGTACGTAGTACCCAATAATTTTTAGCACCACCTTTAGCTTTTGTCTCGAGCAAACCAGTTCCCTGCTTTGTTGTAAATTTCCAAACTCCCTTTTAGCTGTGATAAACATCCACAGGCTGAGAATCAGGAACACCATATCAGTGTTTTCCTTGCCGTTTCTGACGCCACAGGTATTTGTACAGAAACTGTCATGTGAGGAAAAAGGTACAGTGATAAACGCGATGTGCAAACATCTAATTGTGGTTGTCAAATTTGATTTTGTGTGCTGACTGACAAATCCATTAATGTATAGGAAACACTGCATTCCAATGATGCTCGCTCCCATGCTTTGCGCCATTATTTAACGCCAAAAAAGCATGTCTTAAATCATTTTGTGCTTAAAATGGCTGCAATTGTTGCCTTGATCATTTTGGAAATCAGCTTTTTTAGTAAATAACCCACATATATCATCACTTCCATTGGTGCTTTTTGGAATTGCGCTCTTATGCTAATTTGTCCCATTTAGTAAATCTGGCCCATAATCTCAGTATTTTGACAGATCACATACAGAATATATATTATTCTGGAGTGAGATAACCAATAACCTCTGACTATAAAACTGTCATATTTATCATATTGTGATGGCACGAATATTGTCCAGCAAGTCATTGTCAGTCTATCAGATTAATTTGTTTATTTTTACAAAAAGTTTGAGAACCCCTGCCAGAGGAACCATATTTGGTTCCCAAAGAACCATTAAGTCAAATGTTCGAAACCTTTTCAAAAAGAAATGTTCAAAAAAGCATTTATTTTCTTACCATTTCCACTACAGAGTACATTTTGTGCAACCAAAAGTTTGTTTGGATGTTAAAGGAATTCCTTTTATACCTCTTTTATATACTTGTTTGCCATCCTGTGGAAAAACAGAAGTGTATTTCACACTGTTCTCCACCATTACATCTCTTTGTGAGGTTAAAATGTTAAAAGAGCATCTGGTATTGATGGAAGTGTTAATGCGATGTCCATTTGATGCTAAGCCTGTGAAACCATGTGAAGATGAACAGCAAATCATAGATGGATCAAAGCAATCTCACCTCTTATATTTTGGAAATGGATTCTTTAAAAACTTTCTCTAAACTTTGTCGAGGTTGACACAGTGTGTGATTTTACTCACTCGTCATTTGAGAGCCATTTAGATCTTGAAGGAAATGAATGATTATTATGGGATGGCCTGGGAGATAACCATGTCTGACTATGAAGGAGTGCAGCTGGACGATTTAATTACTTCCCACCGCTTATCTTCACAGTCCATTTTATCACTTTTTTTATTCATCTGAGCCGTCCGCCTCATTTCATTTATTAGGGTTAGTAAAGCAAAGTGTCTTCTGTAAATGGTCACTCCAATTATTCAGGCCCAATTGGGTGATTACCTAGAAGAAATGTGAGGTTTTATTTAAATATATGGGGAGGTTTGAATAATTAGATTTTATAACAGATAATGACAGAAGGATTATTGTATCGCTCTCCACCATCTTTTTCATCAGCCTTACTGATTTTTCGAAGGGAGGAGTGTTCCTGAGGTGCCATTTAAATCAATCCAATTTAATGGATACGTTTACAATTAATGTGAATGTAACCCCAGTTACAAAAGTTATAAAAATATAATTATTTTATTTGTTGAATCTCTAAATGTAGTTATTTTATGGTCAAAGTTTCAGCCAATAAGAAGAAAGTTTAATGTTGTGTTCGACCAATGATGTATCTCAATGGTGGTTGGCGCACTGCTTACTTCCGGGTTTCTCTCACGCACATGAGAGATCGCTGGTTAGTCTGCACGTGAGTCAGATAGAGAGCAGATGTACATAGAGAACTCTGGAGAAATCGGGGGTATAAATTGCTTTAATGCTGAGTTTTACTCAATATTGATAGAAATAGAGATAAAACTTCTTCAGAGAAACTGTTTAACAATTTGAAACGGACTTTATCATTGGTTTTGGTGAGTTAAAGTTTTCAAATTCATTACATTTAATGTGTTTAAATGTATATAAGTTAAATATGCAATGTGAATGAGTTTATTTAATTTTCTTTATGGTTTAAGAGTGAAATGTGAAGCTTATATGCTTTATATGTGATGCAATGTAATGTTATTTTGATAAAGTTGACCTTTATGTAAACATTAATGCATTTTATGAAGACTTTGGAAACTAATGATGCTTTTGTGGCCTTGTGTATTCAAGGTCAGGTTTTTTTTTTTTGTTGTTGTTGTGTTTGTTTTGAAGTTTATATGATTGTTGCCTACGGACGTCTCCATCCTGCGCTGTGAATGCTGCGTATGGGGTGCTGTTTTGCACACGAGGCTAAGTTGCTACGGTAACGACCGAACTTTCTGGAATCGTTTCTAATTCTTCCGATAGTGGGCGGAGTTGGGACTGGCGAGCCACGAGGAGTTTTCATCGAGTCTTAAATGCGTGAGATTTAACCCTTTTATTGCCAAACGGACAGTAGGCAAGTGAAACACACACAGTTACATTTTTTTCCCTATTTTTCTTGTGGAGTAATTTCATCTAAAAGGAAAGACTGAGATATAAAACAATCCATTTATGTGAAAAGGATCATAAAGACTGATAAAAAGAAGATCTAAAGATTTACTGTTTTGTTAAAGACTGATTAATTGTTCTGGTAAAGACTGATTTACTGATTTAATTGAGCTTACATATAATGTGATTTACATTTTGAATGTGCATCGGAGTTTACAGTGAATTTATTGTTTTGTTTTGGGTTATATGTTCAATTTCAAGTCTAAGGTTTTGAAATACATCTGGAAAGGGAATTAATCATTATAAGCACATTGATAAGTGTTAATGTGAATTGATTTAATTGTGCATTAAGCACTTTATTTCATTTTTTTCTTTATTACTGTGATTTGGGTTATTTAAAATTCACAGAGTAAATGAATGTAAACAGAAAAGTAAATTAAGAAAGGGAAACATAAAAGTAAGAAGAAAATAGTGTATATGGTGATACATTTGTAACACTAAAAAGAGAAAACACTTACCTTAAGTTGTCCTGTAAGATCCTGGAACTGAGGTGATCTGAAAAAGAGAGAAGAGGAAGTTTGTTATTCTTTTCTTTGAACAATATTGCAACAAACCAATTATTCTGTTTATTTTTGTTTGTTTGTTATTTTTTATATTTTTTTGTGTAATGGAATTTAGATACATTACTAAAATCTGAGAATATAATACATTTATCTATCTTCAGTTGAACTTAAGTGTGTGAGTGATTCATTGTTGTTGGAAGCTCCTGGGCTCAGTAGTCGAATCTGATCTTCTGAAAGAGCTGGTCCATAGCTCAGACCTGTTGTGTCTGTAGGAACTAGAAGACGGGTTACAAAACTTGGCGAGAGCCAGCCAGGAGCCTTTGGATGCTTATCAACAACAGTGACATCTCTGAAACTAGTGTTTTGTAGTGCAGTGATCACCATTATGGATATTGTGAAAAGAGAAAACGTGAATGTTAACAATGCCGTCCTGGTGAGTGGTATAACATTGTCAGAAAGTGATGATGATTTAGAGCAGTGGCTATTGCGTTATGGTAGCATAAAACGTACCTTGCTCATAGATAGCCCAACTTCTGAGTTTCATCGACATGCTATCATTGAGTTCCAATACAGCTCAGCTATGGACGAGCTGCAAACCTTGTTGCCTTTACGAATCGTCGGTGCTTCTAAAGCAGACGTCACTTTCAATGTGCAAGCCTTGAGCAGTGTGTATCCACAAGTGGCTGGAAGTGATGTCACTAAAGAGTGTATGGATGAACTTCAAGAAATTGCCAAAGCTAGTGGGAGATCTTTTCATGATGTGATTCAAGAGTTAAGAAAGCTAGGTAGCGCTTGTAATGAACCATCATCTAGACCAAGTGAAAGTAATGTGCACCGTATTGTGGCAGATTCTCAACCTCATAGGTCATTACCACAAATCCAACAAGCAGTCGAACGTACTGCAACTACACCATTGATTGATAGGGCCTCTGTGTCCAGTGTTGAACAAAGTAAATATCAAAACCTGACCAAGACCAATGACCAAGCGGGTGCTGTGCCAGTGCATACTACCCTGCCAGTTGATGTAATGGGTCCACCTGGTATTCAGCGTGTAGTAGTTGAACATATTGTGCGGGCTACTGATGCTGTTTCCAATCAGTACGTTCCAATGCGTTTGAGGTCATTTTCAGGAAAAAGTCCTCGACCAGCTAACGAACCTGACTTTGAAACCTGGAGAGCGAGTGTTGATTTTTTACTTGATGACCCATCCATTTCTGACTTGTCTCGCACTCGAAAAATACTAGACAGCCTTTTGCCGCCAGCAGCAGATGTTGTGAAACATATCGGGTCTCATGCGTCTCCGTTGATGTATCTAGGACTTTTAGAGTCCGTTTATGGGTCAGTTGAAGACGGTGATGAGCTCCTTGCGAGGTATATGACTCTGTTGCAAAACCAAGGTGAAAAGCCCTCTAGTTACCTGCATAGACTGCAAGTCATGCTGAGCGCAACAGTGCGGAGAGGAGGTATTTCAGAGGCTGAGCGTAACCACTACTTACTGCGACAATTCTGTCGTGGGTGTTGGGACAGCAATTTACTAGTAAGTTTGAATCTCGAAAAAAGAAAGAACGAACCGCCTTCCTTTGCTGAGTTGGTAGTGGCTGTTAGGACCGAGGAGGACAAGCAAGCCTCAAAAGAGGAACGCATGCGAAGCCATTTGGGAATGACAAAACCTGGCTTACACTCATTTAAGTCACGTGCTACAGTGCACCAGCTGTCGTCTAATGCTACTGAGGTAGGCGCTGGAGCAGCTGCTGATGTTGATCCGGTGAAAAAGCAAATATCGGAAATACATGCTCAGTTAGTGCCTTTGAAGTCTCGAGTCCATAAGCAGGGTCAAACTGATTCTCAGGAAACAGCAGGGATTTCTATGCTAAGAGAAGAAATAAATGAGTTGCGAGCACAGGTAAAAGCTATAGGCTCAGCTATGACTAAAAAGAACACTCACCTTGACTCAGATGTTTCAGAACTTGCAGACCTAAGGAAGCAGGTTGCTGAGCTAAAAGCTCAATTAGCTGTAACTGGACCACAGAAAAATCAAACCCAAAAGCTGTTAGGTTCACATGGAAACTTTGAAAAGCCACAGCCTAAGCAGACTGAGTTAAACAAACGTGGACAGTCTAACTTGAGTGATGTAGTCTCTGCTCGACCCCGTCCCAGGTACTGCTTTAATTGTGGTGAGGATGGGCACATAGTTGCTCATTGCAAAAATGATCCAAACCCTCTTGAAGTTGATAGAAAGCGTCGTTTGCTGAGGGAGAAACAAGCTCATTGGGATTCACAGAATCATGTTGTGCCTCAGCAGTTAAACTCCAAACCGACTCTGTACTAGGGCATACAGAGATCGGAAGCCAACTTGAGTGCCCTAATCAGTTCAGAAAACCTTTTGACTTTCAATGTAAGGACAAGATATCAGGGAGGTTACCAAAAGGGTTAATTGGGACAAAGTGCACTGCTCAGTTGTGCATTGAGGGAACAGAAGTGAATTGTTTACTAGACACCGGTTCTCAGGTAACCACAATTCCATTGTCCTTCCACAATGCACACTTATCTGATTTCCCTGTGAAGCCTTTAGATGCCTTGTTAGAGGTTGAAGGGGCCAACGGGCAGTCGGTACCCTATTTAGGGTATGTAGAACTTACCTTAACCTTTCCTAAGGAGTTTCTAGGGGTCACAGCAAATATTGACACACTAGCTTTAGTGGTCCCAGACTTGAAGGGAGTGCAGCAGATATTGATAGGTACCAATTCCTTAGATGCATTGTATGATGTGCATGCCCAGGGAGACCTTGAGCTCAACCCAGCTTTCAATGGGTATCGAGCTGTGCTTAAGATTTTGAGTGCTAGGCATAAGCAGAGGTGTGCTGAAGTCCTGGGGCATGTGACTTTAAGAGGGGACAACCCTGAGATTGTACCTGCAGGTCGTACTGTAGTTTTTGATGGAGTTGTTCAACTGAACCATTGTCTGATTGAAGATTTAGCTGTCATTGACTCTACTGAAATGTCCAACTTACCGGGTGGGTTAGTTGTAGCCAGTAGTTTGCATGCTTTACCTGGCAAACGCTCCTTTAGTGTGCCACTGTTGGTAAAGAATGAAACTCAAGTTGACATCAATATATCTCCCAAGACTGTGCTAGCTAATGTTTGCTCAGTTCAGAAAGTGACAGACATTTCTCAGAGAAGTGACTTCTCGCAAGCTCAAGACCAATCAAATGAACCACAGATAAACATTGACTTTGGTGATTCACCCTTGCCGACGGAATGGAAGTGTCGAATAACCGCTTTGCTGAATACGATGCCTGAGGTTTTCGCTTTACATGATATGGATTATGGCCATACAGACAGAGTTAAGCATCATATTAAGCTTAGCAATGAGACTCCTTTTAAGCAGCGACCCAGACCCATACATCCACAAGATGTTAGTGCAGTTAGGAAACACTTACAGGAGTTGTTAGACGCTGGAATAATTAGGGAATCTGAATCACCCTTTGCATCTCCCATTGTAGTGGTGAGAAAGAAAGATAACTCGGTTCGTCTTTGTATTGACTTCAGAAAGTTGAATGTGCAGACCATTAAGGATGCCTATGCTCTTCCAAATCTTGAGGAGGCATTTTCGGTACTCACAGGCTCCAAGTGGTTCTCTGTTTTAGATCTGAAGTCAGGATACTATCAGATAGAGATGAATGAGCAGGATAAAGCCAAGACAGCATTTGTATGCCCAATCGGATTTTGGGAATTTAACCGGATGCCACAGGGCATAACGAATGCCCCAAGTACTTTTCAGCGGCTCATGGAGCGCTGTATGGGTAGCCTAAACAGGAGCGAGGTCTTGGTATTCATTGATGACTTAATTGTGTTTTCAGACACTCTTGAAGAACATGAACGCCGTCTGATAAAAGTGCTAAACCGGTTGAAGGAGTACGGGCTAAAACTTTCTCCCGAAAAGTGTAGTTTCTTTCAAACATCCGTACGTTACCTGGGTCATATTGTGTCTCAACATGGTGTTAGTACAGATCCAAGCAAAATAGAAGCCGTAAAGACCTGGCCAAAACCGCAGACTCTAAAAGAGTTAAAATCCTTTTTAGGATTTGCCGGCTATTACCGTAGGTTTGTGAAGGACTTCTCAAAAATTGTTAGACCCCTGAATGATCTCACGGCTGGATATCCTCCGGTTCGGAAAAATGCTAAGTGTAGAGAAGTAAAGCAAACTTACCTGAACCCCAGAGATCCATTGGGGGAAAGATGGACTAACGAATGCCAAAGAGCATTTGACACAATTGTGGACAAACTCACGACTGCTCCTATTCTGGGATATGCTGATCCCAGACTCCCTTACCTGTTACATACCGATGCCAGTACCATTGGGCTCGGTGCTGCTTTGTATCAAGAGCAGGAGGGGCAGCTGAGGGTCATTGCATATGCCAGTCGGGGGTTGACTCGAAGTGAAGCTAGATACCCAGCCCATAAGCTGGAGTTTTTAGCATTGAAGTGGGCGGTTACCTCCAAATTTAGTGATTATTTGTACGGGAGTGAATTCACTGTGGTAACGGATAGTAATCCGCTAACGTATATTCTGACTTCGGCAAAGCTTGACGCCGCAAGCTATCGATGGCTCTCCAGCTTGTCGACGTACAATTTCAAAATTCAGTATCGAGCAGGAACTCAAAATATGGACGCAGACGGATTGTCTCGACGTCCTAACGGTCCCCTTAGGGATGATGTAGAGTCCCAGAAAGAACAAGAACGCATAAAGCAGTTCACGCTGAATCATTTGGGTGGTGAACAAGGGCCGCAAGTCATATTGCCAGAGGTAGTGAACGCCATCTGTGAGAGGCACCAGATTCAGACTTCTCCAGTGGTTTTAGCTGAGTCTCTAGGTGTGAGTGCAAATTCTTTACCCCAAGCTTTTCTAGATGAGTGTGATCATGGCTTACCAGCTATTCCTACCTTGTCAGAGGATGACTTGGCATGTAGACAAAGAGCCGACTCTGAAATAAGGGAGATAATTGATCTGCTAGAAGCAAACAAAAGACCGCCCAGCATGAAAAATGTTTCAATGGAAATGGCTTTGTGGTTTCGTGAGTGGAGTAAATTTGAGATCAGACGTGGCTTATTGTACCGAAAGCGTATAGATCAGGGAAGGGTGCGAAGGCAACTCGCATTACCTAAAGATTTGAGAGAGTTAGTACTTACCTCTTTACATGATGATATGGGTCACCTAGGGGTTGAGAGGACTCTTGACCTTCTTAGGGCCCGGTTTTATTGGCCCCGAATGGCCAGTGCTGTAGAAAAGAAGATAAGTACTTGTGAACGTTGTGTCAGGCGGAAGGCTCCGGTACAGAAAGCCGCCCCCTTGGTGAACATACAGACCAGCCGTCCATTAGAGTTGCTTTGTATGGACTTTCTATCCGTGGAGCCCGACAGCAGCAATACGAAAGACATTCTAGTAATTACTGATCACTTTACGAAATACGCGGTTGCAATTCCAACACGTAACCAGAAGGCTCAGACGGTAGCTAAGTGCCTTTGGGAACATTTTTTGGTTCATTATGGTTTCCCCGAGAAGCTACATAGCGACCAAGGGCCGGATTTTGAGTCGCGCCTTATACAAGAATTGTGTAAGATTGCAGGGATTCGTAAAGTAAGAACGACACCATACCACCCTAGGGGAAACCCAGTAGAGCGGTTTAATAGGACTCTATTGCAAATGTTGGGTACCCTAGAAAACAAACAGAAAGCTCATTGGAAAGATTATGTCAAGCCAATGGTGCATGCGTATAATTGCACGAGAAACGATGTCACTGGCTACTCACCATACGAGTTGATGTTTGGAAGGCAGCCACGGTTGCCACTTGACATAGCCTTTGGAATCTTGAATGATGAACCACAGCAATCTCACTCACAGTATGTGACCTCTCTAAAGCAAAGACTAGAGGAAAGTTATAAGTTGGCAGTGGAAAACAGTAAAAAGGTGGCTGAACGGAATAAAAAGAGGTTTGACAAAAATGTGGTGAATTCTGTTCTGGAAGTGGGAGATAGAGTTTTGGTAAAAAATGTCAGGTTAAGGGGGAAACACAAACTGGCAGACAAGTGGGAAACAGATATTTATGTTGTGTTGAGTAAAGTACGAGACATACCTGTGTATACTGTTTGCCCTGAAGGAAAAAATGGTCCTGTCCGTACCCTGCACCGAGATCTGCTCTTACCTTGTGGGTTTTTGCCCCAAGTTGAAGCAACTGAGACAGCTTCACACAAGGTACGACACAGACGCAGAACCAGAGCTCAGTCTGGTGTGGAAAATGATAATGAAGCAGAATGTTCTAATGATGGGGAGAATTCTGAGAGTGAACATTCTTATTGTGTCATGCCTAGAAAATCACTAGACTTGGTTTCTCACCTTGTCTCTAATGAAAATTCTTCCCAGCAGATAGACAGCCAGTTGATTGTACCAAGCACAATTGAGGTTGATGTAGCGGATGCTGCCCAACCAAATACAGATTACCTAGAAAGAGAGGTACAAGAAGTTACTGAAAAACAAAAACAACTATGTGATAAAGCAAATGAGAACTTACCTGTAAGAAGTGTTGAAGATGAGCCTGGAGAAGGTAGAATGGAAAATCCTGTAGCAGTGTCATGGGAGGAAGAATGTGATAACTCTGAGTTAATTGACCAGTCTGAGATACTGGAAAGTGTAGACCTGAATCCAGCTGAGGAGTCAGATCTTGATCAGAGCAAAGGAAATAGTCCTACTTGTGAAGCCGTACCTAATGACATGGTGTCAAGAAAAGGAAAGTCACAGGAGGAGGGTGTTAGACATTCCACAAGAGTGACCAAACCCCCAAAGAAATTTCATTATCCTCAGTTAGGGAATCCCTTGATTTCAGTAGTTCAGTCCTTATTACAAGGCCTAAGTACTGCATTTGCTCAAGCAGAGAATAATTCTGACATTATTCAGAACCAGTGTGTTATGGAACCTGGGGATCCTTTGGCAGCAGTGACAATGCAGCCACATGCATGCACGAGGACGTGCATGAGAACAAGGGGGGAGGGTGTAACCCCAGTTACAAAAGTTATAAAAATATAATTATTTTATTTGTTGAATCTCTAAATGTAGTTATTTTATGGTCAAAGTTTCAGCCAATAAGAAGAAAGTTTAATGTTGTGTTCGACCAATGATGTATCTCAATGGTGGTTGGCGCACTGCTTACTTCCGGGTTTCTCTCACGCACATGAGAGATCGCTGGTTAGTCTGCACGTGAGTCAGATAGAGAGCAGATGTACATAGAGAACTCTGGAGAAATCGGGGGTATAAATTGCTTTAATGCTGAGTTTTACTCAATATTGATAGAAATAGAGATAAAACTTCTTCAGAGAAACTGTTTAACAATTTGAAACGGACTTTATCATTGGTTTTGGTGAGTTAAAGTTTTCAAATTCATTACATTTAATGTGTTTAAATGTATATAAGTTAAATATGCAATGTGAATGAGTTTATTTAATTTTCTTTATGGTTTAAGAGTGAAATGTGAAGCTTATATGCTTTATATGTGATGCAATGTAATGTTATTTTGATAAAGTTGACCTTTATGTAAACATTAATGCATTTTATGAAGACTTTGGAAACTAATGATGCTTTTGTGGCCTTGTGTATTCAAGGTCAGGTTTTTTTTTTTTGTTGTTGTTGTGTTTGTTTTGAAGTTTATATGATTGTTGCCTACGGACGTCTCCATCCTGCGCTGTGAATGCTGCGTATGGGGTGCTGTTTTGCACACGAGGCTAAGTTGCTACGGTAACGACCGAACTTTCTGGAATCGTTTCTAATTCTTCCGATAGTGGGCGGAGTTGGGACTGGCGAGCCACGAGGAGTTTTCATCGAGTCTTAAATGCGTGAGATTTAACCCTTTTATTGCCAAACGGACAGTAGGCAAGTGAAACACACACAGTTACATTTTTTTCCCTATTTTTCTTGTGGAGTAATTTCATCTAAAAGGAAAGACTGAGATATAAAACAATCCATTTATGTGAAAAGGATCATAAAGACTGATAAAAAGAAGATCTAAAGATTTACTGTTTTGTTAAAGACTGATTAACTGTTCTGGTAAAGACTGATTTACTGATTTGATTGAGCTTACATATAATGTGATTTACATTTTGAATGTGCATCGGAGTTTACAGTGAATTTATTGTTTTGTTTTGGGTTATATGTTCAATTTCAAGTCTAAGGTTTTGAAATACATCTGGAAAGGGAATTAATCATTATAAGCACATTGATAAGTGTTAATGTGAATTGATTTAATTGTGCATTAAGCACTTTATTTCATTTTTTTCTTTATTACTGTGATTTGGGTTATTTAAAATTCACAGAGTAAATGAATGTAAACAGAAAAGTAAATTAAGAAAGGGAAACATAAAAGTAAGAAGAAAATAGTGTATATGGTGATACATTTGTAACACTAAAAAGAGAAAACACTTACCTTAAGTTGTCCTGTAAGATCCTGGAACTGAGGTGATCTGAAAAAGAGAGAAGAGGAAGTTTGTTATTCTTTTCTTTGAACAATATTGCAACAAACCAATTATTCTGTTTATTTTTGTTTGTTTGTTATTTTTTATATTTTTTTGTGTAATGGAATTTAGATACATTACTAAAATCTGAGAATATAATACATTTATCTATCTTCAGTTGAACTTAAGTGTGTGAGTGATTCATTGTTGTTGGAAGCTCCTGGGCTCAGTAGTCGAATCTGATCTTCTGAAAGAGCTGGTCCATAGCTCAGACCTGTTGTGTCTGTAGGAACTAGAAGACGGGTTACATGAAGTCTTAAGACCGAAGTATGGTTAATTTTTTCAAGAGGCCACGTACAGTACACGTGATGCAACTTTTGTCATCAAAAGAGTGCTGGAAATTGTACATATTTTATAATTTGTGAAATACGTATGAATTTGTATGCGAAGTGAATCGTACAAAATTTATAAAAAAAATTAGTTATCCCATCCCTAAGCCCACCCCAAACAAAAAAGCACTAAAACATACAAATTTGGAAATTTGTACAAAAAATTTGTACAAAACATAAAAAATAAAACTTTCAGGCCTAAATGTACCAAGCCCCCAAAAAAATCTAAAGTTAAGTTTCATGTGCTCACGTGAAACTTTCGCGTGCATTTGTGAAACTATCACGTGCGCATGTGAAAGTTTCATGCGCGCACGTGGAAGTATCACGTGCGCATGCGATAGTTTCACGTGTGCACGCAAAACTAAACTTTATTTAGTTTAAAATTTAAAATTTATAGAAAAAAAATAGTTATTCCATCCCTAAGCCCACCCCCAAACAAAAAAGCACTAAAACATACAAATTTGGTCGTATAAATTCATACAAATTATCCAACTCATAAAATCTGTAACAAATTGCCACGCAAAACTAAACTTTATTTAATTTAAAAGTTAAAATAAAAAAAAAATAGTTGTCCTATACCTAAGCCCACCCCCAAACAAAAAAGCACTAAAACATACAAATTTGGTTGTATAAATTCATACAAATTATCCAACTCATAAAATTCATACAAATTGCCACGCGAAACTAAACTTTATTTAGTTTAAAAGTAAAATTTTTTAGAAAAAAAAATTGTATCTCTAAGCCCATCCCCAAACAAAAAAAGCACTAAAACATACAAATTTGGTCGTATAAATTCATACAAATTATCCAACTCATAAAATTCATACAAATTGCCACGCAAAACTAAACTTTATTTAGTTTAAAAGAAAAATTTTTTAGAAAAAAAATGTATCTCTAAGCCCATCCCCAAACAAAAAAAGCACTAAAACATACAAATTTGGTCGTAAAAATTCATACAAATTATCCAACTCATAAAATTCGTACAAATTGCCACGCGAAACTAAACTTTATTTAGTTTAAAAGTAAAATAAAAAAAATAGTTATCCCATCTCTAAGCCCACCCCCAAACAAAAAAGCACTAAAACATACAAATTTGGTCGTATAAATTCATATAAATTATCCAACTCATAAAATTCATACAAATTGCCACTCGAAACTAAACTTTATTTAGTTTAAAAGTAAAATTTGTTAGAAAAAAAATAGTTATCCCATCCCTAAGCCCACCCCCAAACAAAAAAGCACTAAAACATACAAATTTGGTTGTATAAATTCATACAAATTATCCAACTCATAAAATTCGTACAAATTGCCACGTGAAACTAAACTTTATTTAATTTAAAAGTTAAAATAAAAAAAAATAGTTGTCCTATCCCTAAGCCCACCCTCAAACAAAAAAGCACTCAAACATACAAATTTGGTCGTATAAATTCATACAAACTATCCAACTCATAAAATTCGTACAAATTGCCATGGGATTGTGTTGGAATCGTCACAATTTATGATTGATCAACCTCTAAAGCCTTTCATTTTCTGACCTATTGAGTTTGATTTGCATCACCCAGCTTTCGTTTACAGCCGTGATCCGTGCGAAAATGAGGGGATCAGCGATTGGCCATGCGTCCAGAGGAAGTGGCCATCAGACTCTTGCTGCTTTCTGGGTTTGTTCAATGCATTGCCATTCATCAGCTCTCATTAAAGTGCCCAGCCGCTGGTGACCCAGCGATACAGTGCCACAGAACTCCGTCAACTCCATCCGTTCCGGTCCATTAGTCTGGGAGATGGGCCTGCATGGGTCTCTGGTAAATGTTTTCCAGAACATTCTTATTTCACTCGTCTCTTTCTGTCTCTCTGCACGGTACCAACTATACAGTACCACTGAGATCCGTTCTGTCCCCATGACAACAGAGACACAGAGAGGGTGAGACATAAAATGTGATGATAAGCTTTAAAGTGGGTTGAAATTGGGCGAGATTTGTCATGATGGTGTGTAAAATTGCATAATTATTCTGAAAATAGCACTTTAGCTAAATAAAATGAATCTAGAGCCGTAGAGATGCTTTAAAAACAGATGGCATAATAATATTTAATAAATCTGTTAATAAATGTCTTAATCTTGTGGCACTTCCAGAAGTTGCTATGGTCATAGGATTGGTTGTTGATGGGACCACTTTATATCACCAGATGAAAACGTTCAATTGCTTGGAAAAATAATAGTCCACTTCTCTTCAACAAGCTGTACAGTTTCTGTCTGTAGCACAAATGGGCAGGATGAGTTATATGGGTGATATAACTGCAGGTACAGTTGGTGTTTAAAGTCATTATTTTTTCTGTTTATTTATTTATTTATTTTAATAATTGTTACTCACTGTCATGGATCAAAAGATGTTAGAGCCAATTACACTATAATATTTTCTGTCTTATATAGCTGAAAATCATGTTTTCCTGTTGTCTGAATCAGTCCGAGTCAGTTCTGTTACTGTCAACTCTGTTACCAAGGTAGAGTAACAGCGTTGACAGTCATGTATGTACAGTCTTAGACCACCAACACCAGACTTGTTGTTTTAGAAGTTTTAATGTCCATCCATATTTATTTTTCAATCTATTTTTTAAAATACAAACAGAAAACACAGGAAATATGTCTAAAAAATAAAAATTTCAGGCCTTAATGTACTGAGCCCCTAAGGTGACAATATAGTAAAAAAATCTAAAGTTTGGTTTCATGTGCTCACGTGAAACTTTCATGCTTACGCGAAACCTTCATGTGCAGAATTTTTTTTAAAGTTTAGTTTTGCTTGCGCATGCGATAGTTTCATGTGCGCACGTGAAACTAAACGCTAAACTATCAAGTGCGCACCTGAAACTAAACTTTATTTAATTTTTGCTCCTTGTCCCCTTAGGGGCTCCATATCAATGTCATCATTAGGCATTCTGCTCAAAAAAACGCTCAAGATGTGTTTAGTGCCAAGAGAGGTCACACTAA
>NW_027395297.1:0-53967 GCF_027580225.2 Misgurnus anguillicaudatus
TTAAATTGCGGCACATTTAATAGGAACAATATATTATCATAGCAAAAGCATTGTACAAAAATAGAAATATTTCACATTATGTGCAGGACAAATAGACTGGCCTGTTAATAATGCCACCATAAATTGTCTTCATTGATATGATGTACAGCGAAGGCCATCCTTGTGTCCAATTCTTGGCATTAAAACTTAAGCATCTGTCATGAAAGGCAGGTGGAAAAACTCCAGGGGTCTAATTTAATATTTATGACTTCAGATACAATTATGACTTGCATGAATATTCTCTCTCTCTCTCTCTCTCTCTCTCTCTCTCTCTCTCTCTCTCTCTCTCTCTCTCTCTCTCTCTCTCTCTCTCTCTCTCTCTGAGTGAGGTTATGTGATTTACTTCTGGAACATTGGGGAAAAAAAAACTATTTTGAAGATCGCTGTGTAATTGGGGTGGAGGAAATGAACATTCCAAGTGCAGGAAAACAAATTACCTTGTTATACGATGATTCACTGAGCAAGAATTTGAAATTGGTGTCCGTCCAGCCACCTGCCAGACAGGCTGTAATTTATATGACAATGTGAGTACCTGAGCTGTCTCCTCCATATCCAAAGGTTGGCAGAACTCAAACTAATCACCCAGAAGCATCTGTGCTGAAATACTGATATCGGACCTCTTATTGAAGTCAGCCCTGCAATTCAAATTTACCTGCCCGTTCGCTGAACTCAAAATTGCTTATTTTTCTTCACTTAGATGCTATCTTGACTGCTTTTACCCTATTTAGCTCCTTGGCACGCACACTCGCTCTCTTTTTGTGTTGACAAATTCAATCATAGCCAATGCATTTGACTTTAAGCTTAAAGGGACAGTAAGTATGGTTTTAAGTGTTTTATTAATCAAAATCAAGGTCTTTATTCATGAACATGTCCTCGTTTTTGTCAAATGACCTCTGCCAGTGATCTGACTTTTCTTTGTAAGCTTAGAATTTCTTCTCTTTACTTACATTGAATGGGTAAGTCCAAGAAGGCTTCCATGTCATTACGCCATACTAATATACTATAATAACAGAGAGGGACAAAAAGCACTAGCCTACAAAGGCGATTCCACAACGCGTTTTCATTCAGAACACGTGAACTAGCTGAAACTGACAAGGAGATCAGTGAGTGGGTGACTCTCACGAAAACTTGGTTTTAAAAATGTCAAGCATGTAAAAATTGTTTAAATTTACTTTTTTTCCCACCAGACATTGAAAAACAAAGTCTGGAGTAAATGGGAACATTAATTTAAAAACTTTTACTTATCATTTAACACTTTTTGTAACATAATTTAAAAAATTAGGCCTAAAAAATCTCATTACCGCAACAGTCAGAAAACATCAACACTGACATATTTTCAAAATGACATGACAAACCTCAAAGAACATAATTTGGAGATTCTGCACATGCATTTAAAATCAAAGTATTATGCTTTTATTAATTAAATTAACATTTAATAAGCATCTGTTGCGGTAATGATAATCAAAATGTTGTGTAAGCATTCTGACAAGACAATATTTCAAATTAACTGTAAAAAAATGATCTTACCTGGTAGCCATCTTGAAGTAACTGGTCCATGTGCTTGGTCACTCAAAATCAAACTTTATTAAAATTCTGTATGTGTGCAGCTTAAACTGTTCTCAAAAAGTGTTGCGGAGGATGAGAACATCAGGCATGGACACATCATTTTCCTAATTTTTCTTCATTATTATTATACATGAATATTCAGTAAATATTTTTTCTGTCATCTAAAGTAGTCTAGCAAAACATCCATTTATTTTTTTTCTTAATATTTTTGTGTTAATTTGATTAAATTACAACATAACGCATGTTCAAACACAGCCGGACACATTGCGCTAATGAGAATTTCAGCAGAAAATGAGATAAAATTTACAATTATAAATTCTTATGTTGAAATCACACGTTGTGCAAGGTAGAACACAGTATTGTGTTAATTCTGATGTTTTTTAATGTTACTATATTACACATTTTAAAGCTAAAATCATTAGTGCCGTGGTGTTTCAATGGTTTCGTGAGAATCACCCGTGTACATAGCGGCTACCATAGTTGCAATACGCAATTGAAAAAGCGAGGCGCTAGAGAGCACTATTTGTTTGATTGCGAAAGACAATTTCACCACAAGATGGGGTAAATCCTACTTATTGTCCCTTTAAAGGTGCAATGTGGGATGTTTAGAAGCATCTCTTGACTGAAATGCAATATAATATACATAACCATATTATCAGAGGTGTATAAAGACCTAACATAATGAACTGTATTGTTTTTATTACCTTAGAAGCAGACAATTTTATCTACATACACCGCGGGTCTCCTTACATCGAAGTCGCCGTCATGTTTCTACAGTAGCCCTAAACGGACAAACTGTTTTGTACAGCGCGTTTGTCACTACGTTGTCTAGACGACGCATTTTTGTCCTGTGGCGGCTACCGTAGATTCTCATTGCGTTTCGAAATTGAGGTTGGTTGCAATTCGCAATCTCACCACTAAAAACAAATTACACCTTTAAAGGGATAGTTCACAGTAGAGCTGCATGATTAATCGTTAAAAGATCGTGATCTCGATTCGACCCCCTCAAACGATCTTAATCCAGCATTTCGATGATTCAGGTAATTATATTTTCAAGGAGGAAAGACACAGTCTCGTCAGTTCTCTCGACAACACGCAATCACAGTGGCCGCGATGACATCTTGACGTCATGTTTATTATCGCGCGAGCCAGATGTGCTCATGTTCGCTCCACTGGTACAGCAGATGCTTTCGCACAGAAGTTAGACAGAAAGAAACAGAAACTAAAGAAAATGAGTGAGGCAGACCAATGCGCAGGTACATCTGACAAGAACCTTGACGTTTTTTTTAGTACCAAAAGAGGATCTTATTCCCAATCTTATCCCTCCCGAAAAAGGTTTTTAGCACAAGGGGAGACATTGGCTGCAGAGCCTGCTTCCAAATAACCACACTTGCTTTCTTTGCGCTTGACTGCTTGACTTGTTACATTACGTTTTCCTGTATTTGGCCCAAGTTTTATAGTGGGCGTGAAGATTAAGTGTGCATGCAGATTTATACACCTGATGAACGTTCACGCCGGCAGCGAAAGCGTCAAAAAACGCTCTGACGCTTGAGTGCATTCTCTTGAATCCTCTCAAGCGGAGGATTACGCCATCCGATTGGTTGCCACTGAATGTTTCCGCCTTGCGATTGGTTGCCGCCGAACGTTACGGCCTTGCAATTGGTTGCCACCGAACTGCGTCATAGCTCATTACCATAAAGTAATGTTAATCAATGTGGCAGCAATTTGCACCAAAACTTATTCTTTTTTTTTATATTAAGGCTACTTAAAATGTATATTTTCATTTTTTTCTTTAAATAAAATGAATACATAATCACTCTACAATTTTATTGATATTTTGATTAATGGTGATACCACACAGTTGACATTATCTATAGTAGGAAACACAAATACTTTGGAAGTCAATGTTTATCAACTTATCATCATTTATCAAAATATCTTCTTTTGTGTTCAACAGAATAAAAAAGACTCATATAGGTTTATCACAACATGAGGATGAGAATGATGACATGAATTTTCTTTTTTGGGGGTGAACTATCCATTTAAAGTCTTAGTAAAGTCAATTTTAAAAACTGTTTCTAAACACATTATACATGTTAGAAATGTTTTGCTGACACATGCCAAAAAGACTGTAAACTATGTAGTACTGAATTACAGAGTTAGATTTTTAAAGCAACACCAAAGTTTTTTTACCTTAAAATAACGTTTCCAAAAAAAGTTCATCTCAAGTTCACTCAAAACAGGATGAATGGCACTTTCATATTCGCTTTGCAGCCCTCTATCGGCCAAAACCGCACTAAAGAAATTTCCAACCGTTGGGTTGCGGTTCTGTAGTTCCAGTGAAAACTACAAAAACTTGCTTTACGGCAGACCTACAATCCAATCAGAGCCAGCTATGCTGCAGTATTTACGACAGAGGTAATGGACAATTACGCTTCTAACCTGTAGGGGGAGCAAGTAGCAAAAACTCTTTAGTGTTGCTTTAAACAGTTTTTCACCATTTCCGTGTTTAGGATTATTTGGGCAGCTGAGACATGGCCCCACCCATAATATAATCTCGAGCATCCTTTTAGGTTGTAGCTTTTCTGCTAGTGGGTGTGGTTTCAGCATAGACAGCAGACACGCCCCCACGGGTTGAGAGCAGAGAATGCTGCCTATTTTTCAAAGATTCTGATAACTTATTTTATTTATTTGCCTTTTTTTCAGCATTCAAATTTGATTGGGTGGTTAACATCAAATTTTTCTGTGGTGTGACAAACTCAGATCACATTTAACTTTTCCCCCCGTCATTGATGAGTTATCTCGTCAATTAAGAGAAAACATTTGCATTAAAATCAAATCAAGCAAATTTTTTGTTACTAATTTTAAACTCTGTTTATGTTTTGATAATCGTTCTGAATCACAAAAATGCATCTATTTCAGCTTTTTACTAAAAAATTGTGTTTTTTTTTTAAGAAAAATACACATTTTTTATAGTTTATAAGCAGAAAAAAATATATATAGAAAGGATGAAACGTTTTTTTTTTCTTTGTTTGTTTGTTTGATGAAAGCAGAGGGTCTGTTCTTTAATTTGATATACACTAGTCAACATTCGAAGTGGATCAAAACCATTCAAAAAAGTTTACATAAAACCAATCCCTAATACCCATTCTTGTCTTAGGACAACTTAGATAAACTTTTTTGATCCACTTCAAATGTTGACTAGTATATTTGTATGCTTATATATTTTTAGAAGAACATTTTCCTGGAAGGCATTTTGTTAAAATCACAGAAATGCTGGCAGGCAACTTTTCCCAAAAATGGCTGAAGGGGAATTAGTTAATATTATACTTTACAGGGATTTTAAATGTACAACATATCTCTTAATAACTTATTTTTCGGTTCCTGTTGACTCAATTTGACTCAGGCATATGGTTACACATGTCAAAACTTCAATCTGGCATTAAAGTAACAGTGACATCAAGAAATTTTGTTTTTCCAACTGTAAATAAACATTAAAATGGGCATCAAATACTATGCCACCACCTGGCATGCAACATTGCCAACTTATTAAATCCCTACTAATTCCTTCCTCCCTCTCTCTCTCTCTCTCTCTCTCTCTCTCTCTCTCTCTCTCTCTCTCTCTCTCTCTCTCTCTCTCTCTATCCTTATGCATGCACTTTGTTCCAAGTGATTACAGAAGTACCATTTAAATTTCTCATGCATCTCATCCTGTTCCTGCTAAATTTTAAATGGACATTTGAGAGTATGATGCTACCCACGTTCTCTACTCAACTCAGTTTTTCTTAAAACTCAGTAATTAGCTCAGCTTGGCATTCTTGAGTACGCTCTGACATCCAAACTGTAGATATGTGACACAAGCGTGTGGCAGTTCATTTAAAGCACTCTCAGTGTAGACAAGCGCGCTTCAGAAGTGCAGCTCATCGGAGAGCACTGGTGTCTTTTGCAAAGGTCACTACAAAATAACTAGCAAAAAATTATAGACATAAGGGGAGAAGTTGTCAGTGATTGGAGTATTTATAGGAGAGTGTTTCTTCAACTTTGGGCACTTTTTGTTTTGTGAACTTCTGTAAAAAACACACAAACTTGATTCGTTGACCATTCATGTCCAGCAGTTTATATGCAGGCACCACAGACATCTTTTATATGTTTTTGACATTTAGACCACATCTCAAATTATGTATTCTGTTTGATTGAATTATGTGGTGGAAATATGGTTTTAAACATTTTCTTGAAATAAAATGTCAGACTCATTTGTCTTGCTTAAGCTAATTTCATAGCCAGCATTTTATGTTTACGATGTCAATGCACACAAACAGTTTTTGCATAATCTGATCAAATTGCTGTTAGTTTGGAAATGACACGCAATGGAAATATTCTGGTCATCATCAGTAATATTATTTCCTTCTGCACCCATCACATCTTATATTTTGACTCAATCTTCTCTAGAATTATGGCTGTACAGTATGGATAAAAACTGACATTGCAAAAATTTGTTTTTCTGCAATGTATATATTATAAATACTTAATGGCTTCGCAAGATGACTTGAAAAGCTCTGTTTAAGATGAAACTAACAATTTTGATACAACTAGTTTTATATGATTATTATTTTTTTTTTTTATTTAAATATTATTTTTATTATGGTAGCGTTACGATTATTTTCAATTCGTGAACATTATTCAACTACATTGGTTAACATGGACTAGCACAATTATACTTCTACAGCAAAATCTGTTAACATAACACTTAAAGGTGCCAAAGAATGCATTAAAATAATATGTTAAATTGTTATTTGATATTTACATGGAATGTATTTAACTTTATGAAGTGCAGAACCTTTTTGACATGTCCATTTACAACCCTAGGATTTGTACTTTGAATGAAATGGTTTTAAAAAATAATATTGAACTCTGCTCTGATTTGCTCTGCTTTGCTCTGAGGCTCATGCCAGTAGCTCATTTAAAGCGTAACTAAACCCCTGGTCAGAGCCTGACTCCACCCACTGGCAATATTTGAAAAATGCAAGAAAAGTGGGCAGATCCCAACAGAGATAGAGGGGACAAACTAAGCTCATACCAAGTGTGTGTTGAGATCGTAACAAGGGCGTGGTAAGCTTGAACCTGCTTACGTCACGAGTCATTTTTTGGACCTAACATCCAATAGGAAAATTTAACTGAAGTAGCCACCGTTCAACCTGAAGAGGGCAGCACTCAGACGTTTTTACACCATATATTGTAGTATTGAAACACTTTATATCCAAATGTCAAAAAACTTACTAAAATCAATGAACAGCACTAATAAACCATCATTCTTACAGATCATTAACTAAAAAAAGTTGGATTAGGGTTTAGTTACTCTTTAAGGAAACAGACCTTATTTGTTTGAGCCTGTATCAGACAAAAAATACGGATTTTGAGGAGCGACTAATTGTTTGGAGATTGTTAATGGACATTTCTGAGTGGTAAGTTTGTGTTTTTTCAGTATGGACCTGCAAAACGTAACTGTAAAGTCAATAGTAGAACTTTTATGCTAGCATATAGCATTAACTAGCATACAGTGGCGGCTCGTGACTGCTCATCCGAGGGACACAAATTCAAAATAAGTGTTCGGAGTGTCATGTGTGTTGCTTGTGTTTTCAAAATATGTGTTTGTTGCGTCATGTGAACCATGTGCATCACGGGTTTTGTCAAAATAAGTGCCTGCTGCACATGTATCAAAACCGTTTATGATAAAAGATACGCTCACGTTCACAAAATACACGCAAGACACTCACTTAACAGTAAACTCTGATTACGCATGAGATTATGCGAGTATCTACCAAACACGAGTGTCTCTTTTATAATAAACCCTTTAGACGCGTCTGCAGCAGGCACTTATTTTGACAAGACACGTGATGCACATAGGATCACTCGACGTGCAGAAAACATAATTTTGAAATTACGAACCACAAACATGATGGGCAACATACATGTTGTGACGAACTTCGCATCGAGCGCCCTCGAAAAAAGAAGACACCGGCTGCCTAGCATATAGCACTAACTCAGCAGTCACTTTTTTTAACAACTTTGTAATTAATTTAATGGTGGGGGCGTACATTTCGATTGTACACGTCTTTTGCATGCACAAGGTTTACATAAAAATTATGCTCATGATATGTCAATACCATGTACAAACTCTTACTATTTATCTATGCCTAGGTAAATACAGTTTTTTTATTCTATGGCACCTTTAAAATTCTGTCATCATTTACTTACCATCAAGTTGTTACAAAGTTAATTTCGTTGTTCTGGTAAAAACAAAGGAAGATATTTTGAGCAATATTTGTAACCAAACTGTTTTGAGCACCATAGACTTCCATAGTAGTATTTTCTTACTATAGAAGTCAATGGGGCTTCTGTTTCTTGCTTCATTACAAATATCTTCCTTTGTGTTCATCAGAACCAAGAAATGTATACAAACAGTAAAAATATGAGGGTGAGTAAATGATGACAGAGTTTTCTTTTTTTGATGAACAATTATATTTGTATTAAATGACATTATGCATCATCTAATGATACTTTTTGTGAAGTGTTACCACTATTATTAATAATAATTAAAATTCTCATATTTTAACACTGAAATTTGGATCTCCAAAATGGTTTGTAACCCGTGCAAGTTTTTTAAACCCCTCAAAATTCAGGTTTTCTTATGAGTGCCATGTTAAAATAACCCAATAGCAAATAATGCATTAAGTATGAAGGCTTACTCAGTTTAGTTTTGCCCACATCCACTGCCAGACTAATCATTTCACTGTCAACGCTCCTGTATTTCACTGTCAGCAATTACATGCATGATAGCCATAACAATTTCCCACTCGAGTTTGTAATAGGATTTAAGCCATCAAACACAGAGCGTTTGCTTTATCAGTTTATTGTGTTCTCACCTGCGAGAAAATAGTAGGAGACATAAAATAAAAAAAACATGCTGTATCTATTCCGAAAAAGTGGGAAAATGTAATAGCCTCGTGTGTTTTTTTTCTCTCCAGATTGTGTAAATGTTCTGCACTCATTTGCACTCACAGCAAGTGAACGTCTGGTACGATCAATCCAGACATGTCCGCTCCATCAACGCCGACTGCATAAGTTAATAATGTTCTCCATTCGACTGGCCTGAGTAATGGAGAGCATTACACGTGTTTGGGAGGGCCTGGACGGTAACACAAACACTGGAGGGACCCGCCGTGGAGCTTCTATACGCGCTACCATCTGCTGAAAGCCAGAACAGGTGCGGTGCTGCGTCCTGTAATGAGTTAATGACTGTAATCACAGGCAGGATCCAGACCAAGATCCTAATCTCCTCCGCATGGCGGATATGCCTCCGTTCCGACAACATAGGGTCACTTTGTGATGCCATGATGAGTCCACTGTGAATGACCTCATACTGAGATGCTTTGCGTACCTCCATCAGTCTTAACCTGAAGGATGCTCAGATAAACAAACGAACAAGCGTTTTCCAAAGGGAATTTTAAATGCTTAAGCAGGACAAATACTTTGATTATTGCCATGGGGAAAAAACAAGTGCAGGAGTTAGAAGTTAATTAACTAGATGAAGTAAAGTGTGGGATAGGGCAATGGTAGCTTGTGAATTGTACATAAAAAGGCAGATATTATAGATATTAGCATTTGTTAAGTCCTGGCTGGGAAACATAAGCAGCACTTGTGGATGCTAATAGTCAAGACCACCTAAACTGAGATCAAGACTAAAGGGTGTCAGACCAAGACAAGATCAAGACTTTGAGGGCCCGAGACCATCAAAAAATGGTCTTAAGATCAGTCTCGATTTATTCCACAGAATCTTCGTTCTTGGCGTGCTTATTTATTCAGTAGCAAAAAGATGTGTTGTTAAAACACACAAAAGTTCTGATTTATTGTAGATTTGTTTGCGTCATGCCAAAATTAAAAAAAAACTTAGTTTGTTATTGTGTATAAAATTAAATTATTACTCTACTTTCATAAAAAATCCTGATAATTTACTCACCCTCATGTCATTCAAGATCAAGGGCCCTATTTTAACGATCTAAGCACATTGTCTAAAGCACACGGTCTAAATGGGCGTGTCCGATTACACTTTTGCTAATTTAAAGACGGGAAAAATGGTTTGTGCGCCGAGCATTAAAATTATTGAAATTTTTATTTTTTGGATTAAACCCTTTAAAAGCCGTTGTCTTTCAGTCATAGAAGTACAAATAGCAAGCTTTTAATTGCTGTAAATGTATTGATATCCTACATAATCATTGTAATCTCATAAAATAATTAGCAAATATGCAAGAAAAGGTTTGTACTCTAAAAATACAAACAAGAGATAAAGAATTTGCAAACGTGCGGAGAGCCGAAGCGTTTCAGCACTCGGACAGCGCCATGGGATTTTTTAAAAGCATTACTTAAAATGTTTTTCATCTCACCATATCCGCAGGTACAGAGTCATCATATAAAATAAATCCGTGAGGTAGCATAAAAAAAAAACAGATGCATTTGTTTAAAGCAAAGCATTTATTTACTTACCAAGCTACAGTTGAAGCAGCTCTTTACGCCTTTTAACGTCTCATAATCGGCCCTCATTTATGTCCAAGAGACTCAATAATAATCTTTTACATTTAAATCCTTTAATCTTTCATATTTAAAAGCGTTTTTGTGCTGTTGCGCATTCATGTATGTGATAAGCAAACCCGCGTGGTCGTCCCGTTTATAGGCACATATTACTAACGCCCTCATTAAATAACAAAAAAATATATATATTGCGCCATTGACTTTAGACTTTTGACCAGGTTTTTGTGGGTCAGTGGCGTAGTCTATTTTAGTTGCCTCAAAATAGCAACGCGCCAACAGTGCGCCTGAACACACCTCGTTTTCAGACCAGAAAGCCCATGGGCGCAAAATTGGACGCAAATACATTTGATATTTAATCAACGTGGCCCTTAATGTGAAAATGATAATTGCGCAGGGTTGAAACTAGCAAAAGACACTTGCGTCGCGCATTGCGCTGCATTGTGCCGGGTGTATGATAGAGCCCTTAATGTCCATCCATATATATTTTCACTCTTTTTTAAGACATTTACAGAAAATACAGGAAATATGTACACAAAATTAAAATCAAAACAATTTTGAGACTGAAGTCCTGAAGTCATTCGATTAGAATTAGAAATTAGGATTTAATTTCATTTAGGTTTAGGAGATCCTGCAGCTGCCTGCTATTGCTTAAGAGTTTACCCTAAATACTTGACACTTCAGCTTATACTTTTGTATTGTTTTTAATACTACATAAAGAGACTAAGAAATAATTATATATGATCACTATACAATTGCAAAAACAACAAATCTTATGGTAGCATGGCATGGCCTAAGACTTCTGCAGAGTACTTTATATATAAATATATACTCTTTTGATGGCTCGATTTCTCCATGCTAACAAGAAAAATCAATGACGAACAAGTGAACTCTTGTAAACTATTTTTATTCTTGTAAACAAGCCTTTAGAAATCCATTGAGGTTCAAGGCATTTATGTGGCCCTTGAAATAAATATGCTAGAAAACAGACTCTTGTAGTGTTTGATTAGAATACAAGTGGAAGCGAAAAAATGATACAGTAAATATGTAAATGAAGCCGAGTGTTGGTATACAACAAACAATTAACAGATGTGTTTTATTAATTACATCTTATACGTCTATAAATTGACTAATGAATACGCTTGAAGTAACGTATACGTTAAATTGGTTTGTTTATTTCATCCAACCTAAAGTGTGTGCTTTCAGAGTCCATCCTTGAGAGAATGTCAGCTTTTTATTCGAAAAGCCTTTTTATTTTAAGTTTTTTGGCACATGCACACGCAGGCCCTTGTGACAAATTGAAGGCTGCGAGCTCTCAAAGACCTGTTCATTAAAACCGCTTTAAAGTTGTATGAAAGATGACTACTGTCCCAAAAAGAACATTGGGTGGCAAATAATGCTAAATTGGGTCGTGTGAAGGCTTAGGCCTTGGGATGGTAACATAAAGATTTTTATCTATTACATCTCATTAAGTTACAACGTTATTTTAATGCACTTTAGATTCATTTTTCATTTTTTGACAGCTCAATCCCTACTTTCCCCATATCTCCACCCCCCCCTTCACAGGATCTCGCCCATCTTATTTCTGCGCCTCTTCAGCTCCTTTTCTATTTTCTGTAATCTTGAGAAAGGTGTCAGCGTCTGTCGTCAGGCAATGTTGCCACCCAACGTCTGACACGGCCCCAGGAACATAGTCAATAAAGCTATCTAATTGAGTGCCACTGGCTGTTGTTTATTGACAAAATAAGACCTGGGAATTAGGTGCGCGTCGGCTGCTCGCCCCAAGCAGCCACCTTTCCAGGTTCCCGACAGCTGTCCACTTTCAATCCATCAAAAGCCCATCCCGGTCCTGCAGGTGTCAAAGAAAAGTCACCTGGCTGCGACTGAAAATAAACACTAGCTCAATTTGTGTGTATGTGAACAAGAGAGAGAGAGAGAGAGAGAGAGAGAGAGAGAGAGAGAGAGAGAGAGAGAGAGAGAGAGAGAAGGCAGAACATCTTTGTACCCAAAACTACATAGGGTAAGTATCATAGATGCACTCCCACATTATTTTAAATAAAATGTTTCTCCATATTGGGAATTTCACTGAGCTATATTACTTCCCTTTTCATGACCCCTGGCAATTTCTGTGTGATGAATTCAAATTTGCAATTTTGGGTAAACTGTCAGAAAAAAATGTCAAAAATGGTCCCTGGCTGTCAATGGGCTGGTACCCTTTTAAAATGTGCACCTTTGTACTTCAGAGGTACATATTGGTACCAATGCGTGCATAGTAGTGCCTCAAAGGTACATAATAGTAACTCAGTGCTTATGACCATTTTTTTGACCGTGTAGTATGCTTCCTTTGAAATCCGTACCCTGTGTAGACAGCAGCTATACCTTTTGTTGTAAGTTAAAGAATTGTCTTCCGATTCATATTGGTCTTTCATCTCTCCTTTTAATGCATGTCTACTAGCAGTCATTCTCCGGGCCACTAACTTGACAGCTAAGCTGCTTTGCAGAATCCGAGGCAGCGTGGCTTCCTCTCCCAGAGATGTTTCGACTAATTGATTAACGCTGCCACTTACAAACACAATCGCAGAATGCTGTAAGTGATAAAATTCCCACGGCTCCATCTCACAGCACCTACTAATGAGGGGACAAGCAAAACCATAGCCCAGGCAAGTCGAGGTGCCACCATCCCCTATCTGTCACCCAGGAAAGCGCTTATCAGTTCTCTTTACTTCTTTTAAATTAACTTTAATACTAAGATAAGAGTAGAGGCTCACATCTGCATTGGCACTGTTAATTGGCACTGCTATCGGCTCGGCAGAGGTGAGGTAAGGAAAGATCTCCAAGCATTCCCCTTCTACTCCACATCGTAGGATAGATAATGTGTCGTAAAGCCCCTCGATGTCTTTTCATCACTGTTTTGCTTCTCTTCCTCTGTCGTCTTTTCCAGCTCCACGCTTGGACGGCAGTCAGAGATGACGGGAACGATTGGGAATCGCCTTGGTGACAAGGAGAAGACGTGGTTGCCTTGTGAGCTCGAGTGACAATGATGTACGAGCAAGCCGAGCTTCTGATAATTCATCACTCACAGACACAGAGGGGTCCATTAATCAAAAACAACACAGTCAAGCTGCCATCTCCACTAAAAACCATCCCACCTGAAGCTTAGACGTCCACGGCTACCTGCGACGGTGACCTGGGTTACAGTTAGATGCTCAATTCTGCTTTAGGAGTTTCATGAAGATACTTGAGCATATAATACACTCTAAAAAATCTTGGGTTATTTTCAACCCCTCGTTGGGTCAAAAAGGGACAAACCCAACTTATTGGCATGTAATTTAACCTATCCTGGGTTGTTTTAACCTATTGTTGGGTCAAATAAGCACTCTCTGGGTTACTTTAACCCAATGGCTGGGTTTGTCCCTTTTTATACAACGCTGGGTTGAAACCGGGGTGTTTTTTAAAGTCTAGATTAGGGCCTGGGTAGAGAGATCACTCTTTGTTGGGTTGGGGTTTTAAATTGTTAAGTACATTTTTGGCATATATTTATGTATACCCTACTGAAAAATCCAGCTAAAACCAGCATAAGCTGGTAGCTGGTTTTAGCTGGTTTAAGGTGGTTTACGCTGGTCCTCCCAGCCTGACAAAGCTGGACATGCTGGTGGGCCAGCTGGTATTCCAGCCTGACCAGCTAAGTCCAACTAGACCAGCTTAAAGTGTGACCAAAACACAGCTAGACCAGCTTGCTACACCAGCAAAACCAGCTTCCTACACCAGCAAAACCAATTAAAACCAAGCTGGAGACCAGCTAAAACCAGGTATCCAGCTTATGCTGGTCTTAGCTGGATTTTTCAGTAGGGTATAAAACGTAGATATGTATAGGGGCATGCTCACATTATCCCAACCAAACCCCACCCAAGCACGTTTGACCCCCAAAGCCTAGTTCGTTTGACTAGACTGGTTGATCACTCTGTACCATGCCCTGGCATGGTTTGGTTGATTGTGCCATGGCCAGCTTGCATAGGTGGGCTCTGGCGTGATCATTTGGCCTTAGGCGCGGAACACGTAGTGATTGAAAATCACACCAGAGACTTAACATCACAATGGGTTCCAGTGTTAAGAGAGCACTTTATTTCCTGTTTTTTGGCGGACACTTATCAGAGGCCTAAGGCTTTGTTGTTGCAGACCTATCCGACTATAAACCGATTGCCAGTATATAACCCTTATTTTCCAACATATTTACACTTGGTGTCAAGGGTTTGTCATAGTCAATAAACTTCCCCTTTGTACTTAAAATAAAAGTATTAGCCATTGGCACTGGAGGGCTGCAAAGCTGGTTCGTGACTGCTCATCCGAGGGGCGCAAACCATGTGCATCCCGTGTTCAGTCAAAATAAGTATCTGATGCACACACGTCAAAACCGTTTATGATAAAAAAGAGGCTCACGTTCACAAAATACACGCAAGACACTCCCTTAACGGTAAACTCTGATTATGCATGAGATTATGCGAGTATCTGGCAAACGCGAGCATATTTTTTATCATAAACCCTTCAGATGTGTCTGCAGCAGGCACTTATTTTGACAAGACACGTGAAGAACATAGGATACCTTGACACGCAGCTCACATATTTTGAAATCACAAACCACACACATGACGGGCTACATACATGGTGTGACGAACTTTGCTCTCGAAAAAAGAAGTCACTGGCCGCCACTGGCTGCAAGTTGTTTTGACAGATCTTTAAAAAGGAAATGAGGGCACATTTATGACAATACTGGTATTAGGGGCGAGTGTCATAAATGTGCAGGCCTTTTCTTTACCAGTATTCTTTGTTTCTTTATAACTTTTAAGGAATTTGTTTACTTCTTGATGGCGATTATATTTAATTAGCGATAGCTTTTGTTTTCTCTGCCTATATTGGATTTGAGTTGGTACACTGATTGCCCCCTTGTTGTAACCTTTTTTTTGTTTGTGTAGGTTTTATGAGCACATTTGCTGAAACGAGCGATTGAAATACAGTAGGCAAAGAAGCCAAGTGGAAGACAGGAAATAAAAGGTAGGACAGAAGTCTTTAAAATTTGTCTTTTAGAGCAGAATATCCAAATAAAAGCTTAAAGGAATAGTCTACTCATTTTCAATATAAAAATATGTTATTACCTTAACTAAGAATTGTTGATACATCCCTCTATCATCTGTGTGCGTGCACGTAAGCGCTGGAGCGCGCTGCGACGCTTCGATAGCATTTAGCTTAGCCCCATTCATTCAATGGTACCAATCAGAGATAAAGTTAGAAGTGACCAAACACATCAACGTTTTTCCTATTTAAGACGAGTAGTTATACGAGCAAGTTTGGTGGTACAAAATAAAACGTAGCACTTTTCTAAGCAGATTTAAAAGAGGAACTATATTTTATGGCGTAATAGCACTTTTGGGAGTACTTTGACTCGCCTGAAAAGTCCGCTCCCCTTCTCACTCTCATAATGGGAGAGGAAGGGTGTTACTGCATCGAAGTACTCCCAAAAGTGCTATTACGCCATAAAATATAGTTCCTCCTTTAAATCTGCTTAGAAAAGCGCTACGTTTTATTTTGTACCACCAAACTTGCTCGTATAACTTCTCGTCTTAAATAGGAAAAACGTTGATGTGTTTGGTCACTTCTAACTTTATCTCTAAATGGTACCATTGAATGAATGGGGCTAAGCTAAATGCTATCGAACGTCGCAGCGCGCTCCAGCGCTTACGTGCACGCACACAGATGATAGAGGGATGTATCAACAATTCTTAGTTAAGGTAATAACATATTTTAATATTGAAAATGAGTATACTATTCCTTTAAAGGTGGCCAAGCATTTTTAAAGGGGTCATATTATGAGATTTTTTAAGATGTAAAATAAGTCTTTGGTGTCCCCAGAGTGCGTACTGTATGTGAAGTTTTAGCTTAAAATACCCCATAGATAATTCATTAAAGCTTGTTTAAATTTTGTAAGTGTGTGCCGTTTTGGGGTGTGTCCTTTAAAATGCAAATGAGCTGATAAAATGCAAACAGTGATGGCAATGATGGTGGTTTATTGAAATTAAAACCTAATTGTGCTTTCAAATATTTTCTCTCTCTTTCTCTCTCGCATTCTCTCTGCACTAAATGGCAGTGCCGTGGTTGGATAGTGCAGATTAATGGGCAGTATAATTGTAATTGGCTACTTACATCACAAAACAGGCGAAATCTGAACAACCTCAAAGTCAGATTTTTACCCCTTTAAGTTTAATAGTCCTGTAAAAGATCATGAGACATATCTCGATCACATTGTCTTATTCAACTTTTCATTAAACAAGTAGATCTTCTGTATAAAATGTGATAAATGAGCGGAGCAATGTGTTGAATTTCAAACTAGCATATTTTACACGTTCTCTCCTGAATGCTGACTGGCAGATTCTGCTGCCATATGTTCTCGCAACTGTGCCGTACCACAGAGACCATTTTTTTCCAGTGTCATTATAAGTGAAGTAGAGATGATATAAGCAGACGCGCATCTCGATACTATGGGTATTTGAAGCGTGTGGACCTGCAAGGTTTATTTGGAGAAACTAACAGCCAGCGAAGTGAATAAAACTACTCGAACTTTCTCAGCACTACAACCCATCAACAGAACCCTGCTAAAAAATGCTCCAATTTCTCTTCCCCGCACAGGAGTCTGGGCTTTGTGCCGTGATTTAGTTTCAGAGAGCAGCAGACGTTTCTTCAGAGATTCGGGGAGTGCCTCTATCAGTCTGTGTTTTCTCACTACAGATGTCAGATCATTTCTCAACCTAGGTTCCACAGTTTGTGCTCGATTCATTCCTATGCGTTTCCTTTGCCAAAGAGCTCATCAGCTGTAATGAGTTGGTGCCTGAAGTTTTTCTGGACTGCATTTTGCTCAGACATTTCTCATGGTGCTTGGCAAAGGGTGGCAGTGAGTGGGCCAGGCATGATTTGATAGACTCGGGTCTCCGTAGACCTAAATTATACAGGAAAATGGAACACAGATGAACCGTGACGGCCGCTCGCGTTCTCTGGGGCGTCTGAGTTCTCTTTATTGCACGAGGGCTGGGTTGAGTAAAAAAGGGAAGATTGCAGATGTTCGGTGACAAATGAAAAGCAGTTTTCGGGCGAGATGCCCAAGAGATACCCACCCCCGAGCTTATAATACTCTCCGGTGTTTTAAAACTTCAATTTCTCCATAAAGCATGGTTAGCACAGCTTGTATTGCAGGCTCTTGCTTTCACTTACCAGCTGTCCACCCAGGCCCATCTGCAATAGAAACTGGCGACTTCTGACTGTCCGCAGAGAGCCTCAACTCGCCGCAAATCAACCTGGCTCATCTGTCCCAACATTTAGACTTTAATAATAAAGACTGAGATGTTCCACAGTCAGAAGGACCTTTCCGGGAAAAGGGAAATCAAAGGGAATCTGCTTTAATCATCAGCGTCCTTCCTAGGTTTCAAAACAATGTCATTGAGGTTTTTATTTTTTTATTTTAAAATCCATAGGCCTTTTTAAATAAAGAAATTATTAGCATATAAGTCCCTCAGTTTGATGTTTGATCTTTGTTTGATCTGATATCAAAGTTCTGGATTTAGAATAAAATATGTTCCTACAGGGCATCCTCATGTTTTGCCCTTAAAGTTGCCATTTTGTTATGAATATGTGTAGCTCAGTGGTAGAGCATTGCATTAGCTGTACAAAAGGTCATGGGTTTATCCCAAAACCTGTATATGCTACTAAATATGTACAGTATTGTTCAAAATAATAGCAGTACAATGTGACTAACCAGAATAATCAAGGTTTTTAGTATATTTTTTATTGCTACGTGGCAAACAAGTTACCAGTAGGTTCAGTAGATTCTCAGAAAACAAACAAGACCCAGCATTCATGATATGCACGCTCTTAAGGCTGTGCAATTGGGCAATTAGTTGAAAGGGGTGTGTTCAAAAAAATAGCAGTGTCTACCTTTGACTGTACAAACTCAAAACTATTTTGTACAAACATTTTTTTTTTTCTGGGATTTAGCAATCCTGTGAATCACTAAACTAATATTTAGTTGTATGACCACAGTTTTTTAAAACTGCTTGACATCTGTGTGGCATGGAGTCAACCAACTTGTGGCACCTCTCAGCTGTTATTCCACTCCATGATTCTTTAACATCATTCCACAATTCATTCACATTTCTTGGTTTTGCTTCAGAAACAGCATTTTTGATATCACCCCACAAGTTCTCAATTGGATTAAGGTCTGGAGATTGGGCTGGCCACTCCATAACATTAATTTTGTTGGTTTGGAACCAAGACTTTGCCCGTTAACTAGTGTGTTTTGGGTCATTGTCTTGTTGAAACAACCATTTCAAGGGCATGTCCTCTTCAGCATAGGGCAACATGACCTCTTCAAGTATTTTAACATATGCAAACTGATCCATGATCCCTGGTATGCGATAAATAGGCCCAACACCATAGTAGGAGAAACATGCCCATATCATGATGCTGGCACCTCCATGCTTCACTGTCTTCACTGTGTACTGTGGCTTGAATTCAGAGTTTGGGGGTCGTCTCACAAACTGCCTGTGGCCCTTGGACCCAAAAAGAACAATTTTACTCTCATCAGTCCACAAAATGTTCCTCCATTTCTCTTTAGGCCAGTTGATGTGTTCTTTGGCAAATTGTAACCTCTTCTGCACATGCCTTTTTTTAACAGAGGGACTTTGCGGGGGATTCTTGAAAATAGATTAGCTTCACACAGACGTCTTCTAACTGTCACAGTACTTACAGGTAACTCCAGACTGTCTTTGATCATCCTGGAGGTGATCATTGGCTGAGCCTTTGCCATTCTGGTTATTCTTCTATCCATTTTGATGGTTGTCTTCCATTTTCTTCCACGTCTCTCTGGTTTTGCTCTCCATTTTAAGGCATTAGAGATCATTTTAGCTGAACAGCCTATCATTTTTTGCACCTCTTTATAGGTTTTCCCCTCTCCAATCAACTTTTTAATCAAAGTACGCTGTTCTTCTGAACAATGTCTTGAACGACCCATTTTCCTCAGCTTTCAAATGCATGTTCAACAAGTATTGGCTTCATCCTTAAATAGGGGCCACCTGATTCACACCTGTTTCTTCACAAAATTGATGACCTCAGTGATTGAATGCCACACTGCTATTTTTTTGAACACACACCTTTCAACTAATTCAACGAATTGCCCAATTGCACAGCCTTAAGAGCGTGCATATCATGAATGCTGGGTCTCATTTGTTTTCTGAGAATCTACTGAACCTACTGGTAACTTGTTTGCCATGTAGCAATAAAAAATATACTAAAAACCTTGATTATTCTGGTTAGTCACATTTTACTGCTATTATCTTGAACAAGACTGTATACCTTGTAATGCACTGTAAGTCACTTTGGATTAAAGCATCTGCCAAATGCATAAATGTAAAATGCACTTCTGAGAATAAATGGGTTCATTTGGAAATCATAAAGGAAATACTATAACAGTTTTGCTTGTAAATAGTGGATGATCCACAACATTTCCTGACTAAAGTACGTATCATCAATGACGTTTAACTAATGCTGACCTATGAACAGCAAAGCCTTTTCTAATACAAGTTTTATTAAATGGTTTATGTATTTAAGTTCTTGTCATATTTAGTATTTGTGCTGAATCAAATTAATTCAAGCTTCGCACTGCTTTATGTGAACAAACAGCGTGTTAACTTGAAAAGCCCAGCATATGTACTACGCGCGGTGTATAGAATTTAAAACCAAAGTCTTGTAAATAGTATGCAGCTGAGACTACAGCACTGGCATTATAAAGGAGGAATCTGTGCTGATATTTGTACATGAGTTACCATACTAAGTAGGCACTGCGGTATCTGTGCTGTGAATATTCATGACTGGCGCTTTGCCATTGCAGTGGCTCTAAAATCCCATTTTCTGAAGCGTCATTTCATTAGGGGAGCAAATAGCTGCTTTGAAAATCCAAAATGATTTATCATTTCCTCTCTCGTTTTAAACTAATTCACATTGTCAGTGAAGAATCAGGGTAGTGGCGCTGCCACGGCTGATCGGAGAAAGGAAGTTGTGAATAATACGTGTGTATGTGTGTGTGTGTGTGTTCAGGCATGTGTTTTCACATCATCAGCATGCAGTCTCGCCTGATTGGATGAGGTGATGGGGATTTGAATAGGTAATCAGCTTTTAAACAGGATGGGGTTGGCGATTCGGCTTTTTTCTACCAGAACTCTGTTGTTGTTTTTACATTTTTGGTGATTTGGTATGGCATTAAAGGAATAGTTTACCCTAAAATGAAAATAAGCCGATGTTTTACTCATGCTCAAGCCACCCTAAGTGTACATGGCCTCTTCTTTTATCCAAACACAGTTGGAGTTTCTATTCAGCTTAATAATGACATGGATAGTGCCCCATTTTTAAACCTAAAAAAATGCATGAATCCATCAAAAACGAATCCATACATTTCTTAAATAAAGTTTTTGTAACGTAGGTGAGAGGTCAGCCTTATGTCGTAAACACGGGTACGGCCATAGTTTATAAAGTTTGAAATATAGATGTTTCCTTACAAAAAAAACTTGTTTCATTTCAGAAGACGTTTAAAGGGACACTCCTTTTTTTTTTTTGAAAATATGCTCATTTTCCAGCTCCCCTAGAGTTTAACATTTGATTTTTACCATTTTTTAATCCATTCAGCTGATCGCCAGTCTGGCTGTACCACTTTTAGTATAGCTTAGCATAATCAATTGAATCTGATTAGACCATTAGCATCATGCTCAAAAATAACCAAAGAGTTTCTGTAATTTTTCCTATTCAAAACTTGACTCTTCTAAAGTTGCATTGTGTACTAAGACCGACAGAAAATTATAATAATTGTAATAATCAAGGACTTTGCTGCCGTATCATGGCTGCAGCAGGCACAATGATATTACGCAGCGCCCGAAAATAGTCCCTTGGTAACTTTCAATATGCAAAAAGTTGTATCGCCAGACCCGGAGATTCGCTGAATGGATTCCAAAATGGTAAAACTCAAATGTTTAATTCTAGGGGAGATGGAAAATTAGCATATTTTTCCCCCAAAAAGTGGATTATTCCTTTAATAACTGTATGGTTATTTTTGATGAATAGATAGATGTGCTTTTTGGAACTTTACAAATGGGGCCTTGTCGAGTGCCATAAAATTTACTTTAAATTTATTTTATTGAATATTACTCGATGTTTAAAACCTTTACTGTGTTTGGCTGAAAACAGTGTTTGGTCACAAAACACAGCAGTGTTTGGTCAGGGGACACAAGAGAGCCAATGATATTTCACAGTCAAAAATTACGTATTGCTTCTTTTGGCAGCAGTATTTGGACGAGTGTACACACCGAATCTAAGATTTACAGCAGATAGTAATAGTTTTTTTCCTCTTTTTCTCATATGAATCCATTGTTTAACTTCGGTACACTTGGAATATTTGAACTTTTTGAAAAAAGGGTGCCAGTTTTATTTGCTTTGTTTTATAAACGGGTTACTTTTTTGCGCAAAATGCCTGAATAGTGTGTAAAATAAATACAATTAATCCTGGTGGTTTCAATTTTAAAATCATATTCAAATACATGTCATCATTGCAAAATTATACCCAAATATATAATTTCATACCCCAAAATACAGTATTAAGTTTCACCTGCTGCCGGTAGAGGCGCTTATTAAGGAAATGCATTTATGGGTTGTATTTAATATATATAGGTTTAATATAGTATAGGTAGCATCCTCATGATGTCTGGTTCGATTTGACAGGCACATGCTTTTTTAGAAAATGATCTAGGCACTGCTGGGACATCTTTTATAAAGTAATGTGTGCAGTATCTAAAAAAAATATGATTTTTCATTTATATGAAGTTCACTCTGAAATCTTGTTGACAAAAAAAAAATGTATTTGTCTGTTGTTTATTGACCATGTGCTTGGAAATTTCATGTCGCTTTTCTGAGTATGTGAACTTTTTGCTTCCGCTTTGAATTTATTGAATTTAGTTTTCATCTGCAAAAAGGTTACAAGAATGTATTGATGTAAGCTTCCGTTTTCAACCATAACCCAGCTGTGCCATTTCTTTTTCTTCAAAACAATCCAGCAAGCTCCACAGCAAGAAAGAAACATTAAAATGAAACCAATCTCCTCTTCAAGATAGATGTGTCTATAGATAAAACAGAAGCCTACTTGTCAACTTGTGGACTTAACGTGCAAGATTCAGTTCCCTGTTGCTATCACCAAATCTGACTTGTTTTACTTTCCTCTTCCTCCCTAAAACATCTTCCCATGCAGAGACGTCCTGTAATTGAGCTAGCCCCGATATCCTGTCTCCCACCTTCAATAAGTTTCCTCTCCGCCTGTTTTCCATTTCCTCCTCACATTCTGTAGTAGCCATGCATCTTTTAACTTGCGAGCTGGATTTATTGCGGTGAGCTCGGCGATGACACCTTTTAATATCTGAGTGGAGGTTGCGTTGGAAATGTGAAGCAGACGGCAGGGGTGAGAATTCATTACCCGGCCCCGCTCTTGCCGGTCCCAGCTGCTGCCTCGCTCATTCCATCTCACCCCTGAAATTGAGCGTCCTTTGCATATTTTCCAGCCCCATTACAATGCCAGATATGCAGTCCTGAGATGTTGCCCGCTGCTTGCACAATGTCAGTCAGCAGACAACTTGCTTCAACAACTTGACCCCCATCTGGTCCCTCTTACAGTTTTATTCTCTTTCCAGGATTCATTGCTCATGCCAGGCGAACTCTCAGCTACATATTTATTTGCAGATAGGCCAGTATGTTTAAAGCTGCCCGTCTCTGTGGAATGAAATCTTTTTTATTTGATGTGATGTTCCTCCATTTTAAGTCCCTTAGCCATCCCAAGTGATGTCACTGAGATTCGATTCTGTATATGTCGTACGCTAGTGGATTGTTTCGAGCTGTGTAAGTTATTAGATACGCTGTTGTTCATATGTTGTGTCAGTCAATCTTTAGGTTGACAAACAGTCTGATGCATGATGCATTGTTTCCAGCAATTGTGAAACCTGCCAATTTCAGGACATGCAGAAATTGTGGTTCAGCTTATATTTCATTGGATGCAAACTACTGTATGTTACGAGAAAAATACTGCAAATAGGCCTAGCAGTTGAAATGTAAGAAATGCCAAAGTCTTCCTAAAATAAAAACTTTATACAAGTAGTGCGTTTTCTCTGTAGTTTACGTAAGGGATAATTTAGAGGCAGCCGGGAAATAAGCCCCGACAATGTGATCAGGACCCAACGCGAAGCGGAGGGTCTTGTATCACACTGAAGGGGCTTATTTACCCAATAACTACTGGCTGCCTCTACATTATCCCGCTTATTACACGGCTACTTGCCACATAAGAAAAAAAACTGGACATGAATATGAATTTGAAACATTTTATTGGCATATTTGTTTTAAATTAACATTTTTATCCTTCCGCGAAACTTTGCACAGATGCATAAAATGATCGTTATACCTTATTAAGATCCTCTGCTTCATACTTGTCTGTCTCCATTTTTTTCTCTTTTAGCCAGTCTTTGAGAAGTTTTAATGCCCATTCTGTATTTTTTTGTGTGTTGGCTTCGTAGCTGTGCTCTATTTTGTCAAGTTCAGTCTCAGTATGCTCTCTGTGTCTTGTCGTTGTTCTTTCTTCTATACACTGTTTAAATGTTTTGTTTTTTCCGTACATGTTAAAATGAATGTCAAAATTTTCCATTCTTAATTGTGGTTGTCCAGTGTTTGTCACAAGATGGCGCCAAACAGTAATCTTTGTTGGCGCGGAGGGATTTAAAACATACAAGTAGCACCGGCGATGCGTTATTACTTTGGAGCAGTTATTATTTGAAAAGAACGAACCTGCAAATGTCTCAACTGACCAATCAGAATCAAGCATTCAAGAGAGCCGTGTAATAAAGTAGTTTACTACATAGTTTGCATGCAATACTGTATGTTCTGTGTCCCTGATTGGCCAGCTAATCTGTACGTTGTGGAAAAAAATCATTAATCTGACTATTCATGAATATCAGTCATGTAATCTTTTACGTCATTCCAGTTGCCTGCCGCCATCTTGAGTACCTACCAAATACCCATTAGGTTACTGACAAGCATTGGCTAGCTTGCTACGATTTACAGATTTCTTATATTTTACTGTCTATGATTTTTACACTGCAAAAATGATTTTCATGAAAAAAAATGTATTTTTGTCTTGTTTTCAGTAAAAATATCTAAAAATTCTTAAAGCAACACCAAAGAGGTTTTTTTACCTTAAAATAACGTTTCCAAAAAAGTTTCAGTGGTTCATCCACACAAAACAGGGTGAATGGCGCTTTCACATTCGCTTTGCAGCCCTCTATCGGCCAAAACCGCACTAAAGAAGTTTCCAACCGTCGGGTAGTGGTCCTGTAGTTCGAGTGAAAACTACAAAAACTTGCTTTACGGCAGACCTACAATCCAATCAGAGCCAGCTATGCTGCAGTATTTACGACAGTGGTAATGAACAATTACGCTTCTAACCTGTAGGGGGAGCAAAGAGCCAGAGTTCTTTAGTGTTGCTTTAAATTAAGATGATTTTTCTTGATGAGCAAAACGACCCAAGAAAATAAGTGTAGTTTTAGACCAAAAATATCAATTTAAGTGATTTTCTGCATAAAACAAGCAAAAAAAATAAATAAATCTGCCAATGGCGTAAGCAAAAAATCTTGAAAATTTTTCTTAAACACAAAATTCAAGAAAAATGTGCTTACCCAATTGGCAGATTTTTTTTGCTTGTTTTATGCAAGACACTTCCCTTCGGCTTTCCTGTGGGTTCTTGCTTGATATACTGTATATACTGTCAGAATAAAATGGGCAAAAAATTGTCCTAATAAACTCTTTAGGTGCAAAGGCGTACTTTTCGAAAGGGTACAGTCACCGCTAGGGACCATTTTTGACCGACACAATGTTCTTGTTGTAGAGACTCCACAGAGTGGCATGTGGTCTGTGGTAATGAGCACCTTACAAATACAGTAACCAAGGTCATTAATGCAGTAACATTAGCTGGAGTCTTTTTACCTTTTATATAAAACTCTAATCTACAATATGCTTATGTTCCCCTATTATTGTGCTTTGCATTATTTCCCTATCAAATAGACCCAATTCTTTACCTTGGTGATAATCCCAGAGGCTTTATAATCTCTTATGTCTGGGTTTTCTTTCGATCTCAGACCAACATTTATAATGAGTTTTAATGAGTTGTCCTGAAAGGTTGCCTTGGCGTAATTACAGAAAGAAAAGAATTGGCTCAGAACCTGCAGTTTCTTGAACTTTGTTAAAGCCCCAGCAGGATTTGTAACCAGCAGGCTCGGCACACCTCGACCTTAGACCGCAAAGACACGCTGTTCTGCCAAAAAAGACCCCATTCATAACAAAAGTTTTTACAGACTCAAAAGTTCTGTGACAAATTCAAGAGCTCCTATTAGAAAGTAGAAGAGTTAGCGAGGATAAAACAGGTTATTTACATGCACAACATGAAAAGTGACAATTATTTAGACTTCAAATTACAAAAGTTTAAATAGATAAAAATTAATCAACTACACTTTAATATTTACATCAGTTAAAGGCGGGGTAAGTGATTTTGTCACTTGTAGCCAATCAGCAGTAATAGCCAATTGTTCATGATTTTCACAAAAGTTTAATGCCTTCCAGAAAATGTTCTTCTTTAAATATATAAACAAATAACATATCAAATGAAAGAACAGACCGTCTGCTTTAAAAAAAAAAAAGTTTCATCCTACCTTCATTAGTTCTCTTTTTATCGCCTCTCAATATGGCTAGGTTTCTTCAAAAACACCAAATTTTGAGCAAAAAGCTAAGAAAATTCCATTTTTGTGAAGGACTTTTGATAGAGATCAGATGCAGGGCGATCTTTAAAACATACACAGAGTTCTTTCTCTTTCACGTGAGAAGCTACTTCTGGGTTGTATAAGTTGCGGAAGTGCGCCGCCTGGCGGATAATAGGGGTATTGTGGGAAGCCGGAAATTCTCGCCATTGGCAGGGAAGCGTTTTCTCTTAATTGACGAGTTATCTCGTCAGTGGCGGCGAAAGAGTTAAAGGCGCTGTGCATGATCTCTGAAAGACAATGTTGACATTTGAAATCACCTAAACAAACACGCCCCTACCCCAATAGAATCTGGCCCTTTTTTTGATAGACCCGCCCCACACATACGTAACCCAGGCAACAATGACGATAAGTAGACACGCCCCTTATTGTCGATGGCTACAAGTGTGTTTTGGTACTCGGCCCGACTCCCTTTTCCAAAGTGTTTTTCAAAAATCATGCACCCCGCCTTTAATAACGTATTTTATTTACTTTGCTTTTTTGACATTCAAATTTGGCTGGGTGGTTAACAACACATAACACATCTATCTTTTTTTTTTTTTTTGTGTGACAAACTCCAGACTTTAAACTGGTCAATAACCACAATGTGAATATCAATTCATTTTGTTTTACTTTATGCAGCACACCTTTGGGAATAAGCTGCCATGATTTGAGCATCAAACAGCTTTTTTGTTTGGAAAACATTGATATAGATTAATCAATAATAATTTACAAAACTTTTTGTATCATTTTGTGGATTGTTTATAAACAGGTCAGGAGCAGCTTGCTTATATTTGGTGCTTTTGTTTTATGGCTATCTTTGCATTCCACCCTTGTTTTTCTAATAAAGGACTGGAAATTGGTTTTGCACCCTTTCTCTCACCGAGTCTTTTGTTGCACCTTCATTATGGTGCATTGCAATATTCCAGCACACAACAGCAGTAATCACACTGGCCCACAAACCTTGACAATTAACACCATGCTGCTCCTTCCGACTTCTTTCATTTGTTTAGACCTCAAATTTAGCCTGTTTTCTATTAGGCAAGATCACGCTAAACGCTTACAGATGTTAATGTTTTAATACACTACTGCACATCCTCAATCTTTGTTATTCGATTTTGAGTACATTTAAAGAGCTCCCTCCATTATCAGGCTCTGACACTGCTTTTTTGGCCCAGGACTCGGACATAATGGTATGTCGTCATATAGTAATCTCTCTCTTTCTCTCACCTTTAAGCTTTTGGTAAACCACATGTTAAGATGCTGTGTACTCTGTGTCTATTTTTGCAAGGCGACGACAGTTTTGTCTTCGTGACCTGTCACGTATTCACATGCTGAGCAGCAGTCACTAAACTCTAATTAATGTAGGAAGTCCCACTGGTTTGTCACTTGCGAGGACTGTAGTTAAACAGCAAGCCTGTGTGTTCAGGACCCAAATCCTTGCTGTAATTACACATAGGACCCCCTCACTGTTCAGTCGCTGTGAATATTACCAGAGTGAGTAATATGTACCTCCTACCTAAATATCAAGAGTTCAGATGCAAAACTTTCCTCTAAGTGCATCTGACTTGTTTTCTTGTAAATTTGCATTTTTTATCAGGCTTTTATGGTTAGGTTCAGTGATTTCACTGTAATGTCAATGAGGTTTTTAGTCAGTAACTGAAATGTTACTGTCTTATTTACACAAATGTCGCTTTTGACATTTCATTGTTATTTAAAAAATTTGACTCTTTCGCTGCAAAACCCTCTAAGTGCATGCAAGCTTTAAAACTTTATTTAAAAAATAGACATTGTTAACAATTGCAGAATCACTTAAGATGCAACTAGAAACATTGCAAATAATGAAAGTCAGAATGTAAAAATGAAGAAACTAATCCACACATTATTATTGTGATTCATGTGAATGCCAAAAACGGGTTGTATTCAGATCCAAGTAATCTCAAGGGATTTAAAGGCGGGGTGCATGATTTTTAAAAAACACTTTGGAAAAGGGAGTCGGCCGAGTACCAAAACACACTTGTAGCCAATCAGCAGTAAGGGGCATGTCTACCAACTGACATCGTTGTCTGGGTTGCGTATGTGTGGGGCGGGTCTAGATACTATTTTGTTGTAGGGGCGTCAATATATAAACATTGGCTTTCAGAGATCATGCACCCCACCTTTAAGTCTGAATATGATCCACAGTTGTTTTGCAAATTTTCGTTCTCGTTCATCTAATTAATCTATCATGCACTTAGAGTAAAACAAACAACAAATCGGCATGGCATTTTGTGCATTCTGCTAACAATGTGCTCTTTCTGATTGATGTGAGGCCAGAATTAGGCCGAATTAGGAGGTATTTGATAAACATATAATACGTGCCGAGAGCATTTTGGGAAATGTCATTATCTAATTTTTGATAGAAATTATGATTAACAGCTTGATCTGAGCTCTTCATACAGTATATTCTGATTGGTACCATAATTTACTGTTTTTTTGGGGGGGGGGGGGGTATTCTGTGTTGTGACTTGCATGTAAGCATCTGTTACAGCCTGACGAGAATTTTTACACATTTTAAGAGTTGGCTAATTTGTATAAATTCATACAAAGTTAATCGCACAAAAACATACGGTTATCATAAAAAAATAACGAAACCCAACCCCTAACCCCGCCCCTAACCACAACGTCATATGGGTCAAGGCAAATCGTACAAAAATCTACGAATGTGGTCGTATGCATTATTACCAATTAGCCACCTCATAAAATACGTACGAATTGCCATGATATAGCGTTATGTGTTTAGACAGTAGGCAAAAAAAAACTAGAATTTGTCTGATCATTTTAATTTTTGCTAAGTACTAACATTTTGCACATTTTGGCTTATAAGCTCAACTGTGCTGTGTCATGCCACCGTGCCAATTTGTATGTTTTTTTTTTTTTTTAATAATGATTGTATGTTTTTGTACGATTCAATTAGCCAACTCGTAAAATACATACGAATTCTCGTGAGATCGGGCTGGTCATGCACACAATGAGATTCTGGTTGTCTGCCAGTCCAAATGTGCAAATACAAAAAGCACATAGATACAATCATACATATCCATATGACCCATACCCATACACACAAGTGCTCATACGTACTTACATGCACAGACACACTCAGTATGAATCAGTCCAGGCGTCTTGCTCTGCTGTTCACAGTTTAATGAACAGCGACACCACATTGAGATGGATGAAGGCCAGGCCTGCTGGTGTTTTATACATGAAACGCTCTGCAGATTGTCATAAGGAACTGAAATACAGTTCTGCTTTTTCCCCAGCTGACATGCATTGGAAATTGCTACCGCGGTGACATGAGTGATGTATGTATCAATATTTATTCTGCCGTCAATAGTTTCTGACAGCTGAAACAGATTAGAGATTGAATTTACAGCAAATGCAAGCTGTTAATTGTCACTCGTGTCAAATCGGGCCGATTCTGTCATTACGAATGCGTGCGGTTCATCTACCTGACAGACCGACTGTCAACCATCGGATTGATGGAGTACAACACATGTTACTTCTCACATGCTGTACCTTTGAAATATCCTGAATGCCTTTGTAATTCAAACCCGACAGGAAACTAGTTCCCGATGGGACCTTTCAGCCGGTCTACTTACCTAATGTAAGTCCATTAGTGCGCTAACCGACAGCCCAGTTGGTCTATTGTCAGTACGTGCTCATAAAAGCCCCTGATCGTCGCTTTAAAGCTAACCCCGGCACCCCCCCGCGCAGAAATCACCGGAATTTAAGGCGTTCAGGGAGCCGTGGTGTAATTTAGCCAGAACGTCCGGATGAAATAAACAGCGTGGCATTGCATCAAGGGCAACCGGAATAACTACACAGTCGTCCAGGTGGGAAATTTCCTCAGGCACACAATTCAAATTTAAAACTCAGCGTGTTTGCAGAGATGAAGCTGGAAATCTGACAGTAAATCTGCTCTGCTTTGGGTCCTGGCCAAAGATCGATATCTGCTGGGGAGGGGTGGTGCTAGGGGGCGAGGGATTATTCAGCATGGTTGATGGCTTTTCGGCATAGTGATGGCACGTGATTTGTGTTCCTCACCTGTTACACTTCAGAAACGACCAGATAACTGGGCTTGGACACCGTTTAGTGCAACTTGAGCAGACTGCTGAGTAATAAACTATAGTTTTAATATCCAGTATTTGGAAATATATTGCTTATGGACTGAGATTTAAGGGTGCGGCCATGACTATATTGATCTGAAATAGCATTATTTGTATCAATTGGTGCACCAATGCATATACACCAAGAGCATCATATAGGCTAAGAACAATATGTATGAATGAATTGAATCATTATTTTGCTTTTTATTCATGAAGCTGCATTATCCTTACACCACATTTACCATGTTTGTCCAGTATTTTGCCCAAGCCTGACAACAAGAACATCATTTTGATGAGATTAGAATCAAGAGAGTTAGATTTTCTCATCTTCAGCATCCCTTTCCAGAAGTGATGTCAACAGCCATCTGTCACGCCGTTGTTAAGAGTATCTGAAGGCATCATATTTTGGAATTGTTATGGCGCATGAACATGAAAAACCTAACAAGACTTCTGACTGTTTGTGTTTGGATTTACAGTTACATGAGAAGCTGTGCAATGAGTCATATCTCATCCTGGTTTGAAAAGCCTTTGTGGCTTTAGGCAAGTGTGAGGCTGGTGTGGTTAATTGGCACTAGTGAGCATGAGGGTCCTGGAATGAATCCCTAAATCAGAGGTGAGACTAACCCCCGTGGATCTTGGTAATACCCCTGAGGGATATGTTTTAGGGGCATTATTAACCACCTACAACAAGACGCAGAAGGTTTGGATCACACTCTCTCTGCCAGAGGCGTCATGGTGCACTGTGTTCATAGCATGGCTGGTTTTAGTTTTTGTGTGATTTTAGCTTGAATGTGAATGTGTACTCAAAAGCAAAGTTGTCTTACATAGACCTCGCATTTGCATTAAAGAGGGCATTTGTCAAGACTTTTTTAAGGTGTTAAATAAATATTTGGTGTCCCCAGAGTACGTATGTAAAGTTCTAGCTCAAAATACCATATAGATCAGTGGTTTCCAATTCCAGTCCAGAATGTTCTCCTTCTATGAAACACCTGATTTCACTTATCAGGCTCCTTAATTAACACACTAACGAGGTGATAAACTGAATCAGGTGTTTTTATATATATAAAGACATATAAAATGTTCTGGGAGGGGGGGCCGATGACTGGAATTGAGAACCACTGATATAGATAATTTATTATAGCAAGTTAAAATTGCCATTTTGTAGGTGTGAAAAATGTGCTGTTTTGGGTGTGTGTCCTTTAAAGTGCAAATGAGCTAATCTATGCACTAAATTGCAGTGCCATGGTTGGAAAGTGCAGGTTAAGGGGTAATATTATCCCCTTCTGACATCACAAAGGGAGCCAGAGAATGGTTTACAAAACTAAGTTACTGGGTTGTTAGGGGTGGAACGGTACACAGAAGTCACGGTTCGGTTCATATCTCGGTTCAGACATCACGGTTCGGTTCAATTTCGGTACAATGGAGGGAAAAGCAAAACAAAAATGCAGAAGGCAAATATTTTTTTAAGTACTTAAGATAATCTTAAAAACATAGGTCTCCTTATCGGTGTTATTGTGAGATGTCATGAATATGAACTGAACTGTGAGTCATGTGCAATTATGCATTTAAGTAAGGGGCGGCAGTGGTTGAGTGGTTCATGTAGGTTGTCTACAAATCGAAAGGTTGGTGGTTCAATCCCCGGCTCCACCGGACCAAGTGTCGAGGTGTCCTTGAGCAAGACACCTAACTAGGGCTGCAACTAACGACTATTTTAATAGTCGACTAGTCACCGACTATTGAAACGATTAGTCGACTAATCGAATAATAATTATTTTTTTCTAAAATTTAGCATGAGATTGCTTTAATTCTGTGGAAAATGATAGTAAACAAGAAAGAAGGGGGTAGTTCAATGAACATTTTTTACATTTAATGAAAACAAGTTTTACATTTTAATAATTGCAGCTACTATGATTTTACCAAAACGAAGTTATGTATTTCAGCTATTTTAATATATATTTATTAGGGCTGTCAATAAATTATTTTTATCTGTTCTAAATTTACCTAAATGTAACACTTTTCAAGTTTTTAATGCTCTAATCAGCATGGATTTGGTCAATATATATGCTATATGAAAATGTATGTCTACAACAGCCTGTTTACATTTTCAAAAATTTGTCATTTATATTTTAACATTCTCTATTAAAAAACTTCAAAACCATTGGAACAATTGTTGGAATCTGATAAAGCATGACATAACTACACCTGTTTACGCAGAGCAAAAACAATATCAATATATGTTACATATATGTTTTTCTTTTATTGTTTAATTTTGACATTGAGACAGACCGCTTTAAGATCCTGTAGGCTAATGCAAGGGTTTAATATAACCTTAACATAATTTAAGGAAAAGATACTTTTCCTTAACAGTTAACCAAACATTCACTTCAGATATAACAGATTATAGGTCATACCTGCGTGAATTCTTGTCAAAACAGATATTTTTAAAACTGTAATTTTGTGTAAGATGTCTATATATATGATATCTGGGTCGCGCACTCGCATGTTTGTGTGCATGCGCTTCAGACGTCTGCGTCCAAGGCCGCCTTAATGCAAGGGCTTACCTGGGCTGAAGCCCAGGGGCCTCCGAAGTTCAAGGGCCTCCCATGTTCGCGTTCATGATGAGCTGAAAATGTCATTTTGTTTTATAACTTGTCAGGTTTTCTGTCAATCACTCTAATTTCACGTTACATGTCTGCTGATTGGTCCGTGGTAACTTACCGTGAGATAAAATGTCAGACGTCAGATTTTTCTATTCCGCATAATGTAATTAAATGCGCGTTGTCAACTTGGCATTTCTGCATGTTAGACTGAGTGTGACAGAGAAACAGGAAATAATCCACCAACAAATGAAAGTGTAATTTCTGAAATTTCATAATAAGCACCAGTGAGGTGCAGCCGTGCAGGTCTCTCTCTCTTTCGCCCGCGTGCACGCTCGCTCCCTCTCTCTTTCGCGCGCGTGCTCGCTCTCTCTCTGTGCTTGTGCAGCTGAGAGTCTACTCTGTGGCATGCAGAAGTCTCTCCAAACGTGCGCAACGAAACTGTGCCGCAAAATAAAGAAAAGAGTTCCCGCACATAATGCTGTTAGTAGTTGTTATAAAGTTTACTCGCGTTTATATCAGTGACGCGTGCGCAGCTGGAGCGATGTAGTTTGACGCGACGTTAGCTCACAGTACACACATCTGTTGGTTTAGATTAGAAAAACGACAAAGAGACGCAACGGTAAAAGTGCAAGTTTAGAAAGTAAAGAGCGACACGACCATCTCAAATGATCATCCCCTGATAGCACCATTCATATTTATAATCTCCTTATCTAAAGATCTTATATACAGGTATGTTCCCTGTGTGTTTTGTGCATATTCATGCTTGTTCTTTTTACATGCTTATGTATGCATAAATACTAAATACAATGCATACTATATCTTCAATATCCTACAAAATAAATAACTGTTTAAAAAACAAGATTTTGTCTATAAAGACATCTTTTGTTATCATTAATGCATTTTCACTTTAAAACTAACTTTAACTTATTTTATTTTTAAAACTGTGCTGAGCATTTGGTTAGTGCGTGGCAATGAATTTTCTGCAAATTTGTATATTCCAAGAACTATATAAACATAAAGCTTATAAACATATATACTTTCACACATTTTGGTTTTATTATCACCACAAGTGGCTGTGTGTGGTTGTTAAATAAAGTGTCTTGTGTTTATGCTCAAGTAGGCTCAGTGATATGTTAATAACAATATTATGGTGTTTTCTGGGTCAAAGAGGGAAAACTCACTGTTGTATGTCTTGAAAGAAACTAATGCATTTTGTGATGTAGATTACCTAGATATACACTTAAAAAAAAAATGAGACTATAAATTGAGGGTATGGGGGGCCTACAAAACCTCTCAGCCCCAGGGCCTCACATTAGGTTAAGGCGGCCCTGTCTGCGTCAGACATCGCTTTTGAGCTTTGTCACTCTTAATAACTCTTTTAACATCAATCAGGTCCCGAACTTTATCTCTCTTAATAATTATTTTAACATCAAGCAAGTCCTGCAGTCTATTTTCTATCATTTCTGAATGCTATAAAAACGAAACTAAAAAGTGAAAGAAGACGCATCTTTGCTTTATATGGATTTGGGACGGTACACCTCTCAGGAAACGTGCAGATAAAGATAATTTTAGATGTTTAATGACCATTTAGAGCATTGGATTCGCTAGACGAGAGCTTAATGTTATTTTTATGAAAAGCTCCGAACATCTAGACAGCGCCGGTTACTTGCTGCTTCTCAATTCATCCAGCTGTGGGTCAAACAGAAATTGCGTGTTGCGTTAATCGCGCATTAATAAAATTAGTGCCGTTAAAATGAATTTGCGTTAACGCGTTTATTTTGACAGCCCTAATATTTATGTATTTAAATATATATATATATATATATATATATATATATATATATATATATATATATATATATATATATATATATATATATATGCTGTATTTTTTAAGTTTTGAAGGTTTAAATCAAAACAAACCAACTGCAGTTGAATTGATATGAATTTGAATGCACAACCAAAAAACGAGATTTCTGAAAAATAAAAAAAACAGAGTTTTGTGGGGTGCACGTCTGCTTCTTTTGCAGAAAGGCGTCCGTGGCTCTCTTCTTCAGACTGCATGCATTTAATTTAAAATTTTGTCAGGCACAGTCAGGCATAACGTTAAATCCTTTATTTATTTATTTTAAAGCGAAAATACGCATATAAATTGTACAATGTACATCCAAAACAAAACGTATTGGCTTCCATGTTATTTACATCTTACCGAGGCGAGTCAAACTCTGTTTCATTCAACTGTCCGACGTGCTTGTTCGTGCATGACCGAGGTGCTGCCGTGAAATGCAAAGACTGCTATGCAAACCATGCAGGTAATCTTTTTATTCGCTGTATCCAGGCTAAAATGCTCCCAAACCTCAGATGTTTTGGTACGCGCAGCTGCTACGTTGGACGCTGCCATTTCTGTGTGTTATCGCTGAGCAGAGAAGCTAATGCACATGTGCGACTCTCGGCAGAGATTGTAATGAAGAGAGATGCCTCACTCGGTCGAAAAAAAAAACATGTCTGGCGACAACGTCGACAATGAAATTCATTGTCGACTATTTCTATTATCGATTTTTGTCGACAACGTCGACGAATCGTTGCAGCCCTACACCTAACCCCAGCTGCTCCCGACGAGCTGGATGGCGCCTTGCATGGCTGACACCGCCGTCGGTGTATGAATGTGTGAGTGAATGGGTGAATGTGAGGCAAAATTGTAAAGCGCTTTGGATGGCCATTGGTCTATAAAAGCGCTATACAGTATAAATGCAGTCCATTTACCATTTAAGTAGTTTGAACTTTAATATAAGTGCATAACTGCATATGACTCAATTTGTTTAAGTTCACAGTACTCAAATGTATGTGTTTTAAAACTTAAATGGTTTAATGCAACTGGTTTCCATAAATGGTTTGGGTTGAGATAACTTTTAGGTTTTACAGTGAACCCTTCACTGTATTAAAGGGGCCATGGCACAAGACTTTTTTAAGATGTCAAATCAATCTTTACTGTCCTCAGAGCACATATGTGAAGTTTTAGCTCAAAATACCATATAAATAATTTATTATATCTTGTTAAAATGGCCATGTTGTAGGTGTGTGCAAAAATGTGCCATTTTGGGTGTGTCCTTTAACATGCAAATGAGCTGATGAAATTCAAACAAATGAGCTGATGAAATTCAAACACTGATCACAATGATGGTGGTTTGTTGAAATTAAAACTCAATTGTGCTTTTCTCTGCACTAAATGGCAGTGCTGTGGTTGGATAGTGCAGATTAAGGGGCGGTATTATTATAATAAGAGCTCCTTATGACATCATAAGGAGAGCCAAATTTCAACGACCTATTTTTTCACGTGCTTGAAGAGAATGGTTTACCAAAACTAAGCACTGGGGACCCAATTATAGCACTTAAACATAGAAAAAGTCAGATTTTCATGCCATGGCCCCTTTAACACAAAATTAACCATGGTTTTACTACTAATGGTACATTATATATATTATATGTATTATATGTATATACCTGTGCTACATATTGACTTTTGATTGCAGGTTTGAAAAATCTGTGTTTAGTTTGTTGAGATCTCTTCTGAAACTCTAATGGAGACATTTGTGAGAGTCTTTTTCTTATGAGAAATGCAGGAGACTTAAGCAAACAAATCCATTTGCTCCAGGAGAATAAATTAAAATATTAAAGAGACCTCATCTGTAATTTTTCTTTTTTTATGTGTTCCAATGGATTCAAACCTATGACCTTGGCATTGCTAGTGCCATGCTCTGCCAGTCAAGCTACAAGAAGATTTTGGATGCATAAGGAAGGTTATGGCTGAAAACAGCTTGTTCCATTAAATCTTCCAGATGCTGAATATTGAAACCGTTCTATAAACGAGTCCCTGGTCACATATGTGCATGGTTATGTTTTTCACACTACCACACAGGGATTTAAAGAACGTCTCTGCAGATTTTAGAGGTAGATTATATTGATGCAAATCCATGCGTGTTTTTGCCATCATGGATATGTTTTTACATCCCTAGCCTCCCACCCTAGGCAGATCTTTCTCCTTTACACCTGGGTGCCAGAAAAGTCTCGCTTCGTACACGCTGCTGAGCTTCAAGCAGAGGTGTTAATAGAACCTCATGTGAATCAACATCTCTACAGTCTACTCTATCATTAGCTCCAGAGGGGGGAAAGATGGAGGCCGAGACGCACCTATTCTCTTTGGCAGTCATTAGTCCCCATCTGCAGAAACACGGATGTAGAGACACTTGTTGCATAGGCATGCTCAGAATATGATCAATGAAACACTGTCACCTGACACTTAGTTTATGTGATTTATTCTCATTCTGTCTTCTCTCACTCCTTCAACATGTTTTTCCCTCATTTTTCTTCTTCCAACACTAATTTTGTTTTTCTTTTCCTTCCTGCACCTTCAAAATGGATTTGGTCCACTTTGCTTTAGTATTCTTTTTGACTGCTATGTTTATTCCAAGAGAAAAACAAGGTTCAGTTGCTCAGTGGCTTTTTAAAACATCCACATTCATTAGGTTGGAAAAAAGCCCAAAACGCTATTTTCTTTCTTTTAAATACACGCTACAGTATTAGGGGTGTCACGATTCTCCAAACCCTCGATTTGGTTACATTTACGATTCGATTTTTGAGTTTTACTTTTTTTTTAAGAACAGGTTGCTATGCCATTTTTAGACTAGACTTTTATGAAATATAATATCTGACCTTGAACCCGGAGATGCCCTGCCATGCTAGTCGTGCTGCCAGTGGAAAAATATGGTACATGCACATACCTGATAAAACAAAACTTTCTGTCAGATGAACATCTGTCAGTACTTTGCACCTTAAAAACGCGATTTTATTACCGTCAGACGAGATTGTGAGACTATACCCCAATAAGTCATGTTTAAATGCTGTTTTCATAACTCTTAAGCAACTGAAATAAGTTGTTGTGAAACTTAAACGGATCTCATTGCAGAAAAACAACCGGTACTGGCACAGACGCCGCTTTGCTGTGATTGAGTTCAGCTGAAGGCGGGAGCCGTGTGCTGTTTTTTGTTTCCCATGAAAAGAGCAGCTCGCATGGTGTCTCCTGCATCTGCCATGCTATCTTTTAACTGGCTTTAGCTAGCGAAGTTAGAGGAGGTTGACTCGTAGCACTCAACACGTGTGTTTTTTTTTTCGCTTGGCAAGCCGACCGGATGTGACATGCGGCCGTGGCAGCATCGACGGTTCCATTTTTTTATTCGAAGTTCGAGGTTGTGGCTTAATTTCGATCGATTTCTATTTAAAATCAAAATCGTGACACCCTAATACAGTGTGTCATAATTTTGCATCAGAATTTCCAAATAACACTAGCACAATGTGATATATTTTGTTTTCTTGTGTAAATTATTCCAAATGTTTTCAACAATGTTTGAATTCAGAGAAATATGCCATTTTAACATCCCTCCTCGTTGCATCATAATTGTGTCATATCGTTATCCTTGGTTTACGCTTTTACTGCCATAGAAATCGTAGGTGTTTTCGACTTCATGTGGCGCTGGGCAGAATGTATATTGAATGACATCATTATCGCAAAAGCAATTCAAAATCAGTACTGTCGCTTTTTTTATCTGGAAGTCTGGAAACATATCCATCAAGACCAAAATCCGCCTCTTCAACTTCAACATGAAGTCAGTTCTGCTGTATGGAGCTGAAACCTGGAGGACCACAGTGACAATCACCAAAAAGATCCAGACATTCATCAGCAACTGTCTGCAATGGATTTTCCGCATCCTTTGCTCGAAACCATCAGCAACCAAGAACTCTGGCAAAGAACAGGACAACAGCTAATAGACAAAACAATACTCCAGAGACGCTGGAGATGGATTGGCCATACCCTACGAAAACCGCCCTCCAACACCACAAGACAAGCCCTCACGTGGAACCCCCCAAGGTTAAAAGGAAGCAGGGTAACACAAGGAACACCTGGCACCGTGACCTGGATGCCGACTGCAAGAGGGCAGGCTACACCTGGGGGCAGTTGGAGATACTGGCACGGGACAGAGTTGCTTGGAAGACCCTTGTCGGCAGCCAATGCCCCAGACGGGGTATTAGGTGAAAGAAGAAGAATGAAGACAGCCGCTTTAAAGTCGTCCACCGATTTGTAGCATCTAGCACTACAAGCAAAGTTTTGCGTTTGTGCTTGTAAGAGGACCTAGCGACAACAAGGGTAATGCAATACTTTGAGATTAGTGGGAGAGGGTGTTAAAATATAGTTTAAATTAATTCAAACTATTTTTGGCTCAGTTTACCTATCAAAATATTAAGATTTCTCATATTTCTATTTCATTAATAGTTTAGACAAAACTGTAATTGCCTCTGGTCCGGGGCAGCCCCCCTAAACTCAGCCTATGTCTAGCACACCACTTTGTTGTTGTTTATATCAAGGCACGTTGTTGGCTTATGTTATAACATATTGGTTATGAATTGGGAGTCCTGTTTGATTGATTTCCATCAGCAGTGGATGTACAGATGACAAATCCCATCATTCCACACATTCCACAAGCTCCTTCTCAGTGTCACCAAGCTATGTATTTGGTATCATTTGCAACCCCTTGCACCAAAAATATCTCCATAATTGTGCCTTTTAAAACATTTTGAGCTTAAAAATGTCACTTTTTATTTACATTATTTATTGACACCTAATGTTGGCAAACAGATTTTGTAGGAGTACTTTCTGCCCATAAGAAATACAGCTGCTTTAGGCTTTGAGAAGATGGCCGCCAAGTGCGCTGACTCACCCTAAAGGGATTTTGGTTTCTTTCATGTTTTTCACCAGGTATGCAACTGGGGACTTTGATAACTTTATTTTTCAAAATCTTTGAGCTCAATTCAAAGGCTAAATTACCGCTGGCCTTATCTCAAACAAACATTGTGCTGCAGGCGCACAAAATCACAAACACAGACAGACAGACAGGCTTTGCTTAAGCAAAATCTGCAAATCCAGAGGCTCAGATACCATCTCACACGAGAACAATCCAGTCACTGAGTGGTTTAATTCAAACCGATTGGCTTTGCAAAGTGTCACAATTCCACAATTGATTAAACCTCCAATGGATTGAATACAAGCTTCTGAGTCACAACGGGCCAAGAAGCCAATCACCTGAGTGCTTTTTGCCCCAGCAGGCAATTTCACAAGAGTATTCAGATCAATTTAGTGGAGTAATAGGTTTGTCTGGGTTTCGTATGCACGTTTAATTTTTCACCCTCGAGCATTTGCATAGATTTACAGTTTTCTGCAAACAGTCTGTCCGAAGTTGAATAGAATCAACACTGACCCTGTATCTCTCTTTCTTTCTCTCAGCGGTAATCGGTTTTAATTAAAGCCAGAGAGTCTGGGGAACGAATGCTAAGATGGCAGTGTGACATTCAGACAGGAACACAGAGAATAATGAAAGTAACGCAATAACCACCACAGAGCGTGTACTGTACCCTACCAGTAATTTTGTGGTTGATCAATATGGGTTTTACCCTTAGATTCGAATCACTAATTTTATCCTTTTCAACGCAGCGGCCTCTCCGTGATGCACGTTGCATGCAGCACCCAGACTTTCCAGTGAACAGCAGCGATGATTAATAAAAAAATGCACTGAGCGGAAAAGATTAAGCCTGAGGTCCAACCAGACCCGAGTCATTTGCTTATATTTTTTACCCGAAACGGGCCGGCCTGACCTGTTGAGAACTTTAGTTTGAACCCAGGGAACACACATACTGATAAAAAAATGGGTATCTTCTAAGTCGATTTGTATAAATTTTCTTTTTTTGGAAATCTGCTGCACATCTTATCAAACCAACCGAGCACACATACAATAAAACAAGGACAAACACAGATACAGTGAAGCTTGAAAATCTTTACTTTAACAGTAACATTTAATATTTCACAAGAAAGTTGACTTTTAGACACATCGCTTGCACGCCCCAGGGTCCTACCATGTGTGAAACGTCAGACTGCTTAAAGGGCGTTTTGCAGGTAAAATTTTTCAACGAATTTGTGCAATTTGCTTGTTGATAATAAACATTTAAACTGTTATCCATTGTATTTTATGTTGTTGGGTATCACAAAACCCGAAAAAATATGAAAAAGTACAGCAATTTGCAATGATTCTCCTTTCCCTCACAACGCACTGTATGACGTCACGCTGGGGAGAGAATTGACCAAAGCCGCCTTGAGAGCATTGAGGATGACTATAGAAAGACGAGTAAAGTACAGTTCTGATAGCGCAGATTATAGATAAATACATACATAGATAGATAGATAGATAGATACATAGATAGATAGATAGATAGATAAGATAGATAGACAGATAGATAGACAGACAGACAGATGGATAGGCTAGTATAGAGAGATAGGCAGACAGCCAGATAGCATAAGGTTAGCATATCTTCGTGTAGAAAGTAAACAAACAATTAACATACTCGTGCATGCTGGCTTGAGGGGGTCCATGATCCTGCCTGAAATGGGTGTAACTTTATGCGATCTTCAGCACAAACGGTTTTGGCAGCATGTCTCTAATCCTGGAAGGTGAGTGAAGCACGTCACGTCTGTTCGCGGGGACCAGCGACCCAAACGCACTCACTTTCTTACAGCCAGTAGCGGAATGGCAATCGAGAGAGTCGGGACTTTCCCGGGCCGATCTGATAATAGTTATACATTTCGAGTTATATTAGCAACACCGTCTGGCGGCGTGATGTGCGCCGGTTCCCGCAGCCCGCTGGTCAAACTGTGCAGGCAGCCTCTCTGCTCAATAAAGTTGATAAAAGTGCTCAACCTGTTCGGCAGGTCCAAACATGTACCGGATTTATAAAAATACGGTGATCAATGAGCGGTTCCTCCTCAAATGGCTTAGCCTGTCGTGATGTAAAAAGCCGCCGAACGCCTGTTTATTACAGTATGTATGCGGTCGGATCCGAGTGTTCTGCAGCTGCTGACTGCTGCTGCGTATAAAATGATCGTGTGATTCGTTATAATCGCATAAACAATATAACAAAGCATCCTTTTATTTCACAAAACAATATATTTGAGATATTATTTGATAGACTAGTAAGTGTGGATTAAGGATGTTTAAAAATCTCTAGCCTGGTGGTCAGGACATGAATGGATCAAATCAGCAGATTTGCGAAGTTTTATTTATCTCCACATATATCATAAATAATAATTAGCAAGGTAACTTTGCAGTATAACACATTATATATTTCCTACGATGTATATATGATTTCCAAATTATATACGTAAGTATTAAACAGCAATAAATGTCTCATCTATCTCTATGGCTCTGGCTGAGTCTTTCTCCACTTCTCCCCAACGTGACGTCATCGCAGAATTGCGTTAAAAAAACCGTTAATACCAAAAACGTAAAAAAAGTGGTCTTTAAGACCATTTTTGAGACATTTTAAAAATTATACACATATCTTGAGTGATTTATGTACCCATTAATCGACAGTGGTGGTTAACCTGCAACATACACTTTAAAGTAGGATGATAACGGCTGCTTCTGAAACCTTTGGAGGCAATATTCCAAGGCAAGAAGGCATCAAGGAACATCCGAATCCAATGTTTTTTCTTTACTTCCTGTCTCCTGAGATACCTTTACACAATTCTTTGTGTCTGTGCATGCAGGGAATGTGATTGCTTTGAAACAAAATGGCGGCCAAGAAAGCGGTTGGAGCACAAATTTTGTGTGAATAAAGTTCACATTTGACACATTTTAAAGAGCACCAATTGTCCGATTCACGTTTTTAAATTTCCTTTGGTGTGTAAGTGTGTATTAGTACATGTTAACATTATGCAAAAAGTACATACCCCAAAGTACACGATTATGCAAGTTATTGTCTCCAACGTTAACTCTTTCCCCGCCATTGGCGAGATATCTCGTCAATTAAGAGAAAACGCTTCCCCGCCAATGACGAGATTTTCCGTCTTTCCGCAATACCGCTATTATCCACCAGGTGGCGCAACTTTTTAAACCCGGAAGTATTGCCCTATGGCAAGCTGCTGCATGTCCGTGTCTGTTTTAAAGATCGCTCTGAATGGGATCTCTATGAAAAGCAGAGGGTCTGTTCTTTCATTTGGTATATTGAATGTTTATATATCTGAAGAAAAAAAAATTCTGGAAGTCATTAAACTTTGGTGAAAATCATGAAAAACGCTGGCGCTGGCTGGCAACTTTTTTTTTAAATGCTGGCGGTGAAAAAGTTAATCTCTTTTCTTGGACTACAACAAACACACGGATTGTAGGCAACAGTTTACTTCCTGGGATTGGTGTTGTAGACAAGTCCGACATTATCATAATTCCTCCCGCTTCAGACTCACAGCTTGTAAGTTAACTCCTGTTAGCATTGCATTGTGCGCAAATCTTTCAAACATGGTACGGAGCGTCGAATTTTCAGCTGATGTCATAGGTATTCAGGCCAATCACAACGTACAGCTTAGCTGGCCAATAAGGGACACAGCGCTTTTCAAATCTGTGCATTTCAGGAATCGAGTGAAATCTGGAGCTACAAATATGTACGGTAGATGGAAAATAATGTGTTTTTTAACCATAAACCACACAAACACATTATATTATTCCAAATACACAAAATAACATTGTTTTTAGCACCAAAATAGGTACACTTTAATTGCATTTTTAGTTATCACAAAGGCGCTCCCTGTTTATATTTCAAAAAGAATTCTTTATGCTGCCTATGAAGGCTGTCCGAATGTGTTTCCCAGTGCTGCCTTCATGCACCCAAAGTCATTGCCTCATGAGGTAGCGAGGCAACAAGTCAGCTCCCTAAGCTTTCAGACGCAGCCAACGTATGAGTGTGCACATGCCTGCAATAAACACTGGACCCAGCTAGTCGCCCACAAGACCTCTGATTCATGTCTGACTCTGGTCTGAATTGATTACAGCAGCTGTCTGATTGCCGGCCGTCCATCTGCCGCGGCCAATCTAAATTGCAACTCCTCCGAGGGTCTCGTCGCCCCTCCCTCTTCCAGTCCAGTGCTGATAAATCAAATCTCACCCGTGATTCAGCCCTCACTTTCCTCCGCCATGCCAACACAGGAAACGAGTCACCATTTCTAGGGCAATTTCCCCGGAGATTGAATTGAAGTGATTTATGAGGCCCAGCCATAGCACGCAGGACTCATGACTACATGGCGATGAATGTTTGTGAACTCAAAGAAAACAGAGAATGCTTTTTGTGGGCATGAAAATGAAAGTCAAACACATTTGAATGAGAAAGATGATCTCATCTTTTTTCGGTGCACAATGCGTGCGTTTTTTGTGTGTGTGTGTGCTTGTGTTTCGCATTTGAGATTTTTCATGGACAGTTTTGACATTATTGTGAAGCTTAATGGAAATACTGTAGGAAGAAAACTTTTGTTGCTTATGAAGAAATGATTGGCAGTACCATGTTAGATATGAGTGTGATATTGCTCACATTCTTCAAATGTAGCTCACTTGGTTTGCCTTTTATGTTTTGGGATTAGCCTGGACTTATTACGTTCAAATTCATTTGTGTGACGTGTGTCACTAAACAACTGCCTCCCAATCATGTTTTTACAAAATATTGTCTTGCAAATCCTCAAGTGAGCAAGCCAGAGGCAACGCATTAAAGGGGGGCACACATTGTACGAGACGCTCAGTGCTGCGGCACACCACTTTTTAAATATTCAAACACATTATGTCCTGTTAGTATATTCACATCAGTGCTGCCATTCGGCGTCTGTCCTCTGCGTTCCTCTGTGACTCTGGATCCTGCTCAAAATCATAATAGTTAAAATTACATGATATTTGCCCCAAATCATATTTATTGGACTGTACATACACACTTCACCCTAAGCTGCAAGATTTACTGTATGAACAAAAGTTTTGGGATGCCCCCTTCTGTGTTTATTTATCTCAGTAATTCCAATCAAAACAAATACTAATGCTATGCCATATAATGCCATTTCATCTTCTGAAAAAAGTTTTGGAAAGGCATTTTCCTGTTTTGAAATGACTGTGCCCCTGGGTAAAAATTTGACCTTGGACCACAAATAAGTATACAGGGAGTGCAGAATTATTAGACAAGTTGTATTTTAGGATTACTTTTGTTATTGTACAACTACAGTGCTCTTGGTCAATTCAAAATGTTAACAAACCCTCAAACCTGAACATTTAAGTAGTAAAAGTGAAATTTTGGCTTTCTTAAGAGAATATTTCTATGTACATCATTATTAGGCAACTATTAGTGTGCAGAATTATTAGGCAACTAAATGAAAAACAAAGATTTTACCATCTCACTTGTTTTTTTTTTCACCTGTTAAAGTGAGAATAATAAACAAACTCTACATTTACAAAAAAAATAATAATAATAAAAATATATATATAGACTCAGTGACCAATATAGCCACCCTTCTTTTCGATAACAGTCACAAGCCTTCCATTCACGGATTCAGTCAGTTTCTTGATCTGGTCTGAACCAACATTTTGTGCAGCCACAACCACAGGCTCCCAGACACTGTTCAGAGAGGTGTACTGTTTACCTTCACTGAAAATGTCCTGCTTAAGAAGGGATCAAAAGGTCTCAATAGGGTTTAAGTCAGGTGAAGAAGGGGCCATGTCATTAGTTTTTCACCTTTAAGGCCTTTACTGGCCAGCCACTCAGTTGAGTACTTTGATGCATGTGCTGAAGCGTTGTCTTGCATAAAAAAAGTCTTATTGAAAGATGCAGATTTTTTCCTGTACCACTGCTTGAAGAAAGTGTCTTCTAAAAATTGGCAGTAGGTCTGAGAGTTGTTTTTTATTTCCATTTTCAACCCAAAAAGGTCCAACAAGCTCATGTTTAATAATACCTGTCTGTGCCTGCCTGCCTGTAATGTAGTAGACACTTTCTTCAAGCATTGGTACAGGAAAAAGTTTGCATCTTTCAAGAAGACTGATTATTTTGTAAGACAACGCTCCATCACATCCATCACAAGTACTCCACTGCATGGCTGGCCAGTAAAGGCCTTAGAGATGAAAAACTAATGCCATGGCCCTTGACATCTCAAACAATGTCATCTTTGCATTAAAAAAGAAATGTTATTTTATGACAGTTGTCATAAACTTGCCTAAAATCTTCTTCGTGTTCATGGCACGTGTCATGTCATGATTATGAAGGTGTCATGTCAGTCTTATGAACACTTATTCAAGTAAAGTGTTACATAAAAATCTTGAATTTTGACCCATGCAGTGTATTGTTGGCTATTGCTACAAATATACCTGTGCGACTTATGACTGGTTTTGTGGTCCAGGCACCCATATATATATAAATATACACCCATAGTCAAATTAAAATCACAAACAAGACCTTTACTATTTTAATTAGTTCTCATAGACAGCACGGAGATTAAAGGGAGAGAAAATATGGATTTTGGCTTAAGGTCTTTGTTTCTTTCACTGTCTACATCAGACGCAAGTGCCGTGTTGTGGCAAAAGACAATAAAACCCATTATGATCAGTTCATGACAGTAAACATTTATTTTCTTTGTCGCGTTGTACCACTCGCATATACACAGTGTCAAAAACTACCAAAGTAATCTCACATGTATCAGCAGTGGCTCAGATTTGTACATTAGATCTGCTGTTAGATATAAAGTGAGAGACTCCGCTCACGTATGAACCTGCTTGATTTCATCCGCCTGTTCAACCAGGTGTAAGATAAGCAACATGGAGTTATATATAACCCATTTTTTCATTGCATGCATGCATTAATACATAAAGGTCAAATATGTGACTTTAAGAACTGCCAGTCAGCTTCAGTAAAACACTATAATTCAAAAAGATGGAAAATTGCTTGCGCAGAGGATCAAGCAGGAAGGCCAAATGAAAGAACATGTGTGACGTCTAAAAAGAAACCCTGGCGTCATAATCTCTGGGCAGAGGTTGAACTTTGATATTGAATATTTCCAGGGTGCCATGAATGGTGGCTTTTAAATTTAACACTATTACAAGTCAAGCCCTTGGTTCATGTACTGTAAGGTTAAAGGGGGCTTACTTTGGTCTGGCAGTGGCTTCCCTAAAATATGATCAAAGATTATAGATCATTTTGAGAGATTAATATGCATACATTACATTTTATGTTTACATTAAGGCATTTAGCAGACGCTTTCATCCAAAGATAAGGAAATAATAAGGCGATTTGTCAAAGGGAGGTAATAGTTATACCAAGATACAAGTTTTCACTATTCCGAAACAGGGAAGAATGTGTTGGGGAATTGTAAGGCCAATGGGTCATTCCCTGGTATATATCTTTTTCAAACACCAAACACACAGGACACTAGAAAGATCATTTTAGGGGTCATAAGAGCAGAAATCCCATCATGCTGTGCGACAAAATCTATTAGATACCACCATTGCTCTGCGTTAAATTAAACCATCATCACCTGCCAGGCTTATCTGTCAAACTTCTCTAGCTTTGCCCATCCATTTTAAACACATCGTGAGACGATCGATTGTAACATCTGTGCACCGTAATAGTTTTCTTTCACAATTACAAGGATGTTGCGACTGTTTTGTTGTTTATTTAATACGGCCAGGGGTTTGGGAATATCTCTTTTATATATCATCAACATTGTCTTTTCAAATATTGATCCCACTTGGTTATGGGCTGGGCAGATGTGATGGGCTCATAAGCTTTATTCTGTCATTTTCCCCCAGGTGCGATAAATTTATGATGCCTTAAGCCAGCTTGCTTTAATTACACCCTCTCTATATGCTTCATTGAATTACAATGGCACTTCTTTAATTATGCAATTCATCAAAATCTAAACATGGAAAATTTTGCTTTAAACCAATTGAGTTCATAGATTTTGCCTTCAAATTGGAAATATGTAGCTGGCGGTTTAAAAAAAGATAATACTTCACAAAAAACATCATCTATGATATGTCTGGCTGATCACAGCTAGAGAATTAAAGCAGTCATTTATCAAAACATCTTCAGCTTGGGGTCCTCAAAATCTTTGTTTTGGACTTGAGAAACGCATCACATACACAAGAAACAATAACTTTATACGATAGATAGAGCGTGTGTCAGTCATGCTTCATTTCCATAAAACATAATTCACCATCCAAGTGGTTTTAAAATCTGGTTGGATATGTGTTTACTGAAAGCAATGTGGGACACTCAGGTGTCACTATTTTTTAAACATAACTTTCATCTTTAAATGAAGATGTTTTTGACCCTTATTGCTGTGCTGATGTGTTTTCCGATGCCGCCTGTTCTCATAAGCTTCTCCTTTATTTACCGTGCACAGTTTTCATCTGGGAAAAATGAAAGAATTATGTTTACAAAATGGGTTTTGTTCTTCAGTAAAGGATTTTTCTCTATGCAAGATTAGAGGAGTTCTTGTAAAATTGTAACTTTTATAGTTCAGAGGCACATTACTGATGTGTCATTCAACAGTGGTTAGGTGTAGCTTAGTTGGTCAAGCATAGGTTAGTTGGTACTGTAAAGGATTAGCAACGCAAAAGGCCATTGGTTTGATGCCCAGGCAATCGTCTGTCAACGTCTGCCAAATTTGTAAATGTGCAATGTGTACTAAAGTGTACATTAATGTGTAATTTGTAGTATGTCACTGAAAAAGTGAAGTTGGCAAATGACGTGGACACCACAAGTGATCACATGACTCTTCTTAGCGGTGCAATGTAGGACGATGGCACAACTAAGTGGATTAATGCTGAAGTGTCATGTCTTGTTACAGAAATAAAGCTGTGTAGTCTTGTATTTAAATATTGTATAATCATTTCGTCTGTTTTCACGGCATATTGTGACTTTTTACTTTTTTGTGGTTTAAGTTGTTCTGGGTCAGTTACCCTAACCCTTGAATTGTTTTGCCCAGTGTTAAGTATAAATACAGATGTCCCTACTGAAAAAAAACAGCATACCAGCAAGACCAGCATATGTTGTGTTTTGGTGCTGGTTTGCTGGTGAACACCAGCATAGACCAGCATAATTCCCATGCTGGTCCATTCTGGTTTGGTGTTGGTGTAGTTGGTGGTCATCAGCATACCAGCACCAGCATCCCATGCTGGTCATATCAGCAAGACCAGCATATGTGGTGTTTTGGTGCTGGTATGCTGGTGACGACCCACTAAACTAGCACCAAACCAGCATGGGAATGATGCTGGTCTATGCTGTTTTTTCAGCAGGGATTGGATACAAATCCCTTTTAAAAGATGATGTAAGCGCAGGGGTATTCCTGGTCCTGAAGGGCCACTGGCCGTTTTTCAATGTCAAGGATACTTCCTTGGCAGGACTAGTCCTTAGAAGTCACTTCCTTCAGAGGCAAGGCGAGGCTCCTCTTAAGCATTCGGAGAACACGTTAAATGGAACAGGCTAGCAAGTGCACGTCATTGCGTCAGTGACCACGTTTACATGCACACCAATAATGCGATTATTTCCAATAATGCGAGTAAGGTCTTAATCGCAGTAAGATGTTTACATCTGTGGGTGATTTTAGCGCGCGAAGGATACACATATGCATCCTTTCCTGTATATGGGATATTTCTCGAACGAAGGACTCAGTCCTTTGCTGATATTCTGAGGATCCTTGACATAGGAACAGTCCTTCGACGGACGTCGATGACGTAGCATCCTCGAAATTCTGACTTCCGAGGATCCTTCATTGACATTGAGAAACAGCTAGAGTCCTGCAAAGTTTAGCTCCAATCCTAATCAAACACACCTGATAGTCATTTCCATGTCATCCTGCAACCTTTGATTAGATTTTTCAGGTGTGTTTGATTAGGTTTGGAGCTAAACTTTGCAGGATAGTGGCCCTCTAGGAACAAATTCCCCACCCGTGTAAGCGGATATAGTTAACAAATCAGAATTGGGCATTTAGATATGACGTGTAAATCCAGCCATAGAGGCCTATGGTACAAAATAACTCCTTAACCTGATTTAAAAAGGTTGACTTATTAAGTTTATTTACTGCATTAAGGTGAAATCAAGGTAAAAGACCTTTTTAAACATGTCCATAGTACCTTTGGCTCAAGTGGCTACAGTGTGAAAGGAAATATCACCTATAAAAGTAAATTAACACGGCCTCTTTCTGTTATACAGTTATTGTTATTCCCACATCCAAAAGGCAAGTCTTCAGCATTTTCCATTAATATGAGTAATTACTGAAAAAAGATTTTGTGGCAGGCGAGCCAGGCGTTTCAAATGTCACCTCTTTTAAATTAGTCTGACAACAAAGCTTTAAAATGGCAGCGCTATAATGATCCGATTTTAATTGCTCAGAATCAAACAGCGAGGTACCAATTACCATTGAGTCTTATTGTTGAGGTTGTTCAGCTGTGGCTTTTAAACAAAGCTGCACCCAGCTTAGCCGAGGCTACATCAGGAGGCCAATTCGAATGTGTCCTCACCGTGCAGCACAAAAAGCCCCAAAAATTGACCGTGTAGTGAAAACATACTGTGCTTGGTTGTGAACTTCGGTGAATAGAGAAATGGAAGTAGTTTTCTATAGAGCTTGTGTGATGGAGCTCAGAGGGACGACGCCAAAATAATTTCCCCGCTTCCTGACCGGTTGATGTCTGGGGATCAGAGATAGTGTTGACCTCTAACTCGCACAATGTGACAGCGCCAGGTTTCATCCGCTGGAAAAGTGGATTAATTTTCTCACAAATTGACTGTTAATTTGCCTCTTATCTCTGGACCTGATTGGTTTAGAATGACTGCTTTGTCCCTTTATGTTCCCAAATGTCTCAAATGTCCTGGTGATTGGGACATTGTGATTGTTTTTTGCTGTCGGGACTGGGGGCTCTCCAGATATGTTACATCCTCTGTAGTTCTGTATTTAACCTTCAGAGGGTACTGATGACCCCCACACACAAAACGTATATTATTTTCCCATAACAGTACAGAAACAAGCGTGCCGCACAAGCCCTGAAAAGTGAAGCCAAAATGTTTCGATCGCCCCCTAGGGACTGGTCCCAGTACAGGTCATGAACCCCGCCTCCCCATGTTATTCAATGGGACTTGAGACCAACTAAACAACAAAATTACACTTCAATTATCTTTTGTCCGAAGCTGGTTTCTGTCATTTACTGTAGTTTTTATCCCACTGTTAAAAAAATGTAAGTGTTTGTTTTTAAAATAAGTTTGTTTTTAGTTGGTTATTTAATGCTATAAAAACGGTGGTGTCACGTCATGATTGACAGTTGTTATATGCGCATTCTGCGAGAGCGAGGGCTTATGTCAAAATTACCCCATGATTTAAGGGCTCATTATATTTGTGCATACGTGCTACAGTGTAGCCACGACGGCGTAGGCAGAGCCGGCCCAGCCATTAAACGACACTTGCAACTGCAAAGGGCCTCGTGGCCAGCAGAGGGCCCCCTAAAGTCACTCAGCTAGTGGTTGAAAAAAATCATTCATCAAAAGTAACATAAAATAAATATAAATATTAATTATTTATTATTATGGCAATGTTAAAAAGGCTGTTACTTGTTATTATAGTTATTATGAAAGTTCGCTAAAAAGATCTCTTTCTTGCCGAGATTGATTGACACACAGCATCCAGCGCAGCAGCCAATCAGTGCCCGCGATCTATGTGCAGGCGAGCATCCCGCCCACAGAACGCATGTTGAGTTGAGCCGGATCGCTGATACAGACGTGAACTTTTGCTGTTGCTTTAAGGACAATTTCTTTAATGTTATGTGTGTTTGTGCGTAAATGCGAAGTAAGTGGATCTTATTTGACTTCGGTAATGACCAAACCTGTGTTCTGTTTGACTTCTCTTTCTTATATTTGCCATCATAACGTGAATTGGTTTATTAAGCTTAATAATTCATATTTAAACGGTTTAACGTGGTAAATTAATTCTGTTACGCTTATATTTCACGTATGCCATTGTCATTTCTACATATTTATGTCATTAGTGTAATTATATTGTTAAACGTCTGAATTTAAAGTGTTTTATGTGTAAGAGTAAACAAACTCATGCGCATGGCATGTGCGTGGTACATGCCCAGACAGCGCACCGTTGTTAAACCACCTGCTAGCCTTTGCAAAAGTGTATAATGTCACTGTTCAGTTTTTAATATTTAAACTATAGCAATGCATATGGCATACAGTAGCCAGCTTTGTTAGATTAATGTTATGAATGCAATGTTAATTGTTAATCTTCAATTATTAATATTATTTGCAAGTTAATTGTTATTATCCACAAACTTATCAGATTTAGCTCATCTCAAACAAGCCTATTAACTTTTGTTATGCTATTTACGTAAGGATAATATATAGTGAGGCGGTTGTTATAGAGAATGTTAGGTACTATTAACCTTGTTTGTAGTGTTTTAGATATTATTGTTAATTTTGTTTATTTGAAAAATTTAAACATTTAAGTGTTATATTTATTATTTTATTTAAATGTTATTCTATTTACTCTATTTCACTTAAATTATATATAGGCTGTTGTTTGTGCCTCTTAAACTCTGGTGTCAATTAAAAATGTTTCTTTGATGGTCAGTGAAAATCACTTTATCAGTCTTTTTATTCAGCAAGTTCGTGTTTGTTGCACTCCACTGCCATTCAGTTCAGTCAGTGGTATCCTATTTCTCAAATTAAGAACTCAAGGGGGCAGTTTCCCTGACAGGAATTAAACTGGTCCTAGACTAAAATTAAAGTAGGCTAAGAGCTGTCCAAATTGAAAAAAGCTTGCACTGACATATCTTAAAATACACCAGTGCCCTTTGTTTTGCCTCAAAATCCACACAAATAATGTTTTTAGTAAGGCATTTTTGTTAAAATTAGTTATGTTTTCTAATTAAACTAAGGCCGAGTCCTATCTTAAGATATTCCCTGTCCGGGACCACCCCAAGGTCTTTTATTGTCATTCTGTAGGCTACATGTTGCCACATAAGAACGAAATACGTACTCAGGACCAGCAATGTAAAAAAGATCATTAACATACAGTATACATAGAATAATTAAAACAGAATTCAATAGACACTTTTTAAAAAATAACATAGTAGATATAATATTTGCAGTATAGTCATAAGGTAGTCATTGCTTTTCTTTAGGCCTTACTTAAAACGGTCAAAGGGGCCCCCGACCAAATTTTGCTTAGGGCCCCCAAAGGTCTAGGGCCGGCTCTGGGCGTAGGATACGGGTTGGTTTTCATATATACTTCTGCGTTGTCGTCCGCATCGACGTGTAAACACACGCAGACCACTGGTAGGCAGTATCCACGCGTGTAACCACAGTAGCAGCGGAACCGTCAATGTAGAAGCAGATTGGCCAGTTTAACCCACAAACGAAGAAGAAACAACAACTTGTTGTGTATGTTTTGAGAAGACCAGCAATGATGGAAATAAATAAACAGTGACTTTTGTTGCAGTTTCAGCTAAATCACTCCTCAACTTGGCCCATCTTTATTCTCACTATTGCAAGCGGAAATATGACACAGTTTTTTACCTGATGGGAGGGGTTCTAGTGGACCAATCACAGCGTTTCCGGTCCATGTAAACTGACGCGCTGTTAAAAATTTGGTGAGGTGCGTGTCAGGGTACGCAGAGCTATGGATAACCTACGCCGTAGACCTTATGGAAGACTATAGACTGTTTCATTGGATGCACGTGCGGTGACGCGATACGCGTATGGTCCGAAATTTACAGTTTTTTAATGGTCTTACTAGTTACTAAACTGAACTGTTGAACAAATACCTCATCGAAAATAACAAATGTTTTTGTTTCCTAGGTAATCTACGTGTTGTTTATTATGCTTGTTATATAGATAAAATAAATTTAAAGTACTTTGTTGTTATTTATTCTTAGTGGAGTTTACCGGAAGTTACGTGTTGACCACGAAAGCCGCTTGTTTATGTTGTTACTGCTGAAACCGTCTATAAACTATTAACCCGTTTGAGCTGTGTGGATTACTTTTGTAAAGGATGATGCACTTTTTTGGGCTTCAAGGTCAGAAGTTGTTCCCTAATCTGTTTTCTCCTGTTCTAAGCTTGGAAAAGCAAAGACATCTCTAAAATAACTCAAAATGTGTTTGTCTAAAAGATGATGGACATATGTATGTCATGTGGTCATTTTGACATTTGGCTGTAGTATCGCTTTAATATTTGGTATGTCC
>NW_027395298.1:0-53701 GCF_027580225.2 Misgurnus anguillicaudatus
GTATGCAGCGCTAATCGCAGACGTCGGTAGGAGGCCGAGTCGAGTCGTCTGTTGAGAGGCATCAAGCCAAAACAAGGCTCGCGTTTTCAGTTCATAGTTTACAAACCAGCTACATATTTTAATGTAATTTACCCCCGTGCGGCAGCATATCAGCATGGCGAGCCAAAAGGTAAGAGTATACGTTTAAAACCACATTTTAATATTAATCCGAGGCTTTGGTGCCATATTTTGCTACATGGCTAATGTAACTAGCAGCCAAATGTAATTGCATTATTTCACATCCACCGTGAACGTGTCTTCGTGCGTATTAAATCGTCAAAATGTCGTTTTAAATTAATACGTTCAAATCTGTCATGTATTCAGCGCAACGCCAATGAAAATTGTATTAAATTTACGTTTTACGTTGTGTGTCGAAGGCCCACCCTGGATAGACAGCTTGATAGATCAAAACTGATCAGATCAAGCAGGTTTAAATTGAGTTTAAATGTGGGTTGGTTTTCAACTAGACCTTGTTTATGTGAAATAGCTGTGCAATCTTGCTTTTAATTCTGTGATAGGCTTATGAGTCCATATAGGATCACGTTAGATCAAGCTGCAGGTGTTTATGTATGTATGTTGCTTGAGGTATTTTGGATTATTATTGCTGGTTTCATAAATCACTAAGGTGCTTTCCCTCATTTGTTTTTTATTGTGGCTCTGTTGTGTGGACCTGTGATGCTAAAAAATATTATCTAGGCAGGAAGCTTACTAGGTTTTGAAACTCAGTCTGACTGTATTGGTTTCATAGTGGAGTTTGCATCAGAATACCTTACTTAACCCAGACGTGTCATTTCTCACGTTTATTTTTAGTAATGTGTAGTGTTAATGAAATGATTCACTTAAAATTATGTCAGCAGTTACTCATGTCTGTCTTCAGTGGTCTTGTGGGAATGTTCACACTGCTGTTTCACATACAATGAAACCATACAGTGATCCAACCTGGCACTTTGCTGTCATTCACAAGATATGAGACCAATACCTGGTGTGACCCCTGATTGGTTTTTTAAAACTACACCCTTTTAAGTGCTTAAAGGAAAACACCACTGTTTTTCATTATTTTACTATGTTCTTACCTCAACTTGGACGAATGAATACATACCTATCTTTTTTCAATGCGTGCACTTAATCTTTGTACAGTGCCTTGTGAATGTGTTAGCATTTAGCCTAGCCCCATTCATTCCTATGGCTCCAAACAGGAATGAATTTATAAGCCACCAAACACTTCCATGTTTTCCCTATTTAAAGACTGTCACATGAGTAGTTACACAAGTAAGTATGGTGGCACAAAATAAAACTTTTGTTTGGAGCCATAGGAATGAATGTGGCTAGGTTAAATGCTAACACATCCAAGAAGCGCTGTACAAAGATTAAAAGTGCACGCATTGAAAAAAGATAGGTATGTTTTAATTCATCTAAGTTGAGGAAAGAACATAGTGAAATATTGAAAGACGGTGGTGTTTTCCGTTGAAAGGGTCTTTACGGTGATTTACGGTTACTTTTAGAAAAACTGTACTTGAAATAATTTTGATCTTACCAGTGTTCGAATTATGTCAAAGATTATGGGGTCCCCTAGCTAAGCCCCCCACCCTGTCATTATAGGGTTGTCTTGTTTCACAAAGTAAGATATGATCCTGAATCAACGTTTTAATCAAAAAACCCCAAATTACCCTTAACTCAAATCCTAACCCTCAAATTAGTGTGAAATGCTAATTAATAGGGCTGCACGGTTTGGGTAATTTTTCACATTGCGATTATTGGTGCTAATATTGCGATGTGCGGTTGCGATTATAATAAATGGTATCATGAGTCAACTTGATGGGTTTTAAGGAAAATCCACACACAGTTTAGTGATAATGCTAAAATGTGTATTTGTAAAACTAGAAATGTTTTCGAATTGCCACGTGATGTAGCAACTGCTCAGTGTCAGTAATCCTAAATCCAAAATACCGCCATACAACAGACGTAGAGTTTTTTTTAGCTACCAGATCACTGTCAATCTCCTGTGCATCCATCTTCGCTCTGGTATTTCCGCACTGCGCACACACAAGTGACGACACACGCCACACACTTGCATGCCACACGTGCACTGCCTTTTTTGTTAGTTTTTCTTTCTTTTTTTAAACAGCAAGGAAAATCATCAAACTGTTATCAGAAAGTTTGTGTTAACAAGTCCACACATTTATTTATTTAATATAATTGCAACATTTTGCTGTCATATAATCACACAGGCTGACATCGCGATTGCGATGCGATTAATTGTGCAGCACTACTAATTAAGAAGATTTTTTAAAGCCCCTAACCCTAAATATAATAACTAAAGATTCTTACCGTCAACAAGGTTAAAATAATCCACACGCAAAATGACTCGTCCGACAATTCCTCCAGAAAACAGCATAAGGCAAACTTGAGATTTTACATTTATTTCAGAAATAGTTTGGATTAGTTTATTGCGAAATTGGGACAAATAATGGACAGTATCACTTTGTGGCAGCGCAGCACCACAATTTTAAATTCATGTAGTATTTTACTAAAAAACAGGGGATCCCCTCTAATTTATATGTTTGTGCTTCATAACAGGTTCCTCCATGCTTATAGGAGGTCCGGGACCCCCCCTCAATTCGAACACTGAAGCTTAAACAATAACCCTACAGTCACATTAGCTACAAAAGTGAACGACACCGAGCTACACGCACTCGCTTGATGGGCGCTCCTTGGCTAGTTTCTAAAAGCGGTATCAAAAGGCACTTTAAAGGTTTTTGGATTTAAAAGTATGTATTTCTCGATAAAAGTAACAAAACATATGAGATAAAATGCCAAACTTATCAGATATATACATAAATACGCATTTTCCGCCATCTTGAATTATTTTCTCAGACTCGACCACAGACCTACGTCACGCTGCCCCTTCACTCCGATTGGCAGTCGCTTTGTCGCATCGCTCAGCATTTGCATAAAATAGCCTGCTTGTCTATTTTGGCCCCGCCTTGCTCGCGCAGCGGCGAGCTCGTCGCTTGTCGCTGGCAAACGGCCACTTCCATTGAAAATGAATGGTAGCCTGTCGCTCTGTCTCTGTCTCTTGTAGCTAATGTGACTGGGGGGTCAGTTAGATTAAGCTTTGATGCTTCCGGCTACGTTTACACAACTATGTTGTAAAAAACGAAAACCTTTTCCTTTGAGTTTTTGATAAATAGGTAACACTTTGCAATAAGGTTAATTAGTTAATATTAGTAGTTAACTACATTAGTTAACATGAACTAATAATGAACTGCATTATGCAGCATATTTGTTAATGTAAATTTTTAACTATTACTAATACTTTATTAAAATCTTGTTAATGTTAGTTAAAGGGGTCATATCGTGAAAATGTTAGCATTGCCACTTTGTAGGTGTGAGCAAAAATAGGTCATTGAAGAAATTTGGCTTTCTTTATGATGTCATAAGGATATCTTATTAGAATAATACCGCCCCCTTAATGTACACTATCCAACCACAGCACTGCTATTTAGTGCAGAGAGAAAGAAAGAGAGAAAAATAATTCACAGCACAATTGAGTTTGAATTGCATCAAACCACCATCATTGTGATTAGTGTTTGCACTTCATCAGCTCATTTGCATTTTAAAAGACACACCCAAAACGACACATTTTTGCTCAAACCTACAAAGTGATAATGCTAACATTTTCACGATATGACCCCTTTAATGCACTGTGAACTAACATGAACAAACAATTAAAAACTTTATTTCTATTAACTAACATTAACAAAGATTAATAAATGCTGTAACAAATGTATTGCTCATAGTTTGTTTATGTTAGTTAATACATTTTGTTTACTAATGAACCTTATTGTAAAGTGTGACCGATAAATGTAATGTACACATGACAATGTTGTCATAAAGATGCACAAAAGCGAATTAAAAAAGTTGTATTACGCAGGCCAGACCATTAGATTGCAAAGTTATTTTGTAAAGAAACACTACACGCCTGCACACGTACGTATTCTTCTACTGAGCGATAAATACAAATAATCCAACAGCAAACAATCGCGATGAGACGATCATTTAATCATTTCAGATCACCGCAATGATTGCACATCTCTCTAAAAAACACAAGGGGGAGCTGACAGTATCAGATTACTTTTAAATATGTGTTATGTGTTAACTTACTGCCAGATAAACCTTGCAAAAGATTTAATTTAAATAATCACAACAATGTGTGAAAATTATTTCATGATCAACGAAAATGTATGAGAATTAAATGTCAAAGCAATAAAAGAGACAATTAATCATCATAATAGTCAAAGTCCTAAAACAGGCAATTAATTGTAAAAATGACCGCAATTTATTAGGCAAATAACCGTCAGCCAAAAGTCATAATCGTGACAGCCCTACCTACAGTTTTAACGGTTTATCTAATTCAGTACCTACTGTCACAGTATGCAATTTCGGACGCAGGGTCAGTGTATTGAGCAGCACAAACACTTTTAGGATGCCATTGTTTCACTTAAATTTGTGTATGCTTATCGTTGACTGAATTAACACACATGCGCCTGATGTCACCATTATCACAGCTTCATGTTTTTGTAGCTTATATGAAGACGACAAGGTGTCGTTTTCAAAAACTGTCCCTTTGAAACCCATCATCAAACGTTTGTTCAGAAGCCCTTGTTACATTGACTTTGTGCTTCTCTTAGCAGTGCTAGGATCTATCTGAGATAAGGTGTGGGAGCGAGGCTGCTCCCAAATTCCCTTCCCTCGCCCTCCTGGACGACCCCAAAATGACCACAGGGGAGTGTTGCCACCTCCCGGGCTCCCTGTGTGACTGCACTGGCAACACTGCCCTGTCTAAAACTGTGGAGGAAGCTGATAGCCGTCGGGCTCAGTACGTCACCCAGGTCACGGCTAAGGATGGACGTTTACTGTCTACTGTCATCAAAGCCCTTGGCACGCAGAGGTAAACGCATCCCGCCGTCGTCTTTGTTAAGCTTCCATTACCCAATAAATATAAAACTCTTGAACTTCTCTCCGTGTTAGCGATCGGCCAATTTGTCGGATCTGCCACGAGGGTCAGGACGTGTGCAACAGTGAGGGGCTTCTTTCCCCGTGTGACTGTACCGGAACGTTGGGAACGGTACACAAAAGCTGCCTGGAGAAGTGGCTGTCGTCTTCTAACACCAGCTACTGTGAGCTGTGCCACACTGAATTTACCATCGAGCGACGGCCGCGGCCGCTTACAGAGGTAACGGGACGATGCTTTTAGCTTCACATGCGTAGCTTGGTCCTACTATTCTCTTGTGCGTGTGTACATTTTTAGTATTTGAGTGGTGTTGCATAAATTCAATTGCTATCTTAGTTGTATAGATGCTATCGTATAGACCACTCTGCATTCTAGTTTAAAGATTTGAGCTTTGCGAACCATAGCATCAGTTTTTGGCCATGTGTATGACTAAAGCATCTTCTTTCTTCAGTGGCTCAGAGACCCCGGCCCTCGAAACGAAAAGCGCACCCTTTTCTGTGACATGGTGTGCTTTCTGTTTATAACGCCCCTAGCAGCCATCTCGGGCTGGCTGTGTCTACGGGGTGCACAGGACCACCTGCACTTCAATAGTCGCCTGGAGGCGGTCGGCCTCATTGCCCTGACCATCGCACTCTTCACCATATACGTCCTTTGGACTCTGGTAGTGTATTAGAAAGAATTCAAACACATTCATATTTGTCCCCTTAAAGGGACACTCGTTTTCCAGCTCCCCTAGAGTTAAACATTTGATTTTTACCATTTTGGAATCCATTCAGCTGATCTCCGGGTCTGGCGCTAGCACTTTTTGCATAGCTTAGCACAATCCATTGAATCTGATTAGACCATTAGCATTGTGCTAAAAATAACCGAAGAGTTTCAATATTTTATCTATTTAAAACTTGACTCTTCTGTAGTTACATTGTGTACTAAGACCGAAAATAGTCCCCTGCTATTGAAAGTAACCAAGGGGACTATTTTCGGGCAGTGTGTAATATCACTAAGCCTCCTGCAGCCATGTTACAGCAGCAAAGTCCTTGATTATTACGCCAGTTTGAGAGTATAGTTCCTAGCCATATTAGCATTGAAAATCACAACTTTTATTTTTTTTTCGGCTTTAGTACACGATGTAACTACAGAAGGGTAAAGTTTAAAGTAGGAAAAATATCGAAACGCTTTGGTTATTTTTAGCGCGATGCTGCTAATGGTCTAATCCGATTCAATGGATTGTGCTAAGCTATGCTAAAAGTGCTAGCGCCAGACCCGGAGATCAGCTGAATGGATTCCAAAACGGTAAAAATCAAATATTTAACACTAGGGGAGCTGGAAAATGAGCATATTTTCAAAAAAAGTGAAATGTCCCTTTAATAAATATTTAAACCGGTGACCAAGAAAATTCACCATTTGGTCGATTGGACCTCGTCCTTAAACCAACATGTTGTCTTTCTTTGCAGGTCTCATTCCGCTACCACTGTCAGTTGTACTCCGAGTGGAGACGAACCAATCAGAAAGTCCGCTTGCTCATTCCCGACACCAAGGGTGCACACTCTACCCAGCATTCCTTGCTCTCCACCAAGCTGCTGAAAAAGACGGCAGACGAGACCATAGTATGAGAGACGTGGTGCCTGGGGCCCGAACGTGGTGGTATTAGCGTGCAACAGGTTCTTGACGCGCTGTCGTCAACTAGAGCCGCGGCACCATTGGATGCATTCTTTTCTATTTAATCCTTTATATCTAAATATGTGAGCACTTCGTTTTTATTTCACCAGTCTCTTTTATTGTCTTTGTTTTTTTTAGCCTTTACAAGTGTGTTGTTTAAAAGAAACCTTTATTTATTTGGGGCTTGAACAGCTACGCTGAGGCCCCGTACCATTCAGTATGCATTGTATTTTAAACAATCAGAAATCTAACTTATGTGTACAGACAATTCCTTTGAGCACAGCAGTGAGGGATTTCGACTCGAGTACATACAGCTGCTGAAGCTTTAAACCAAACCTTTCTTTCGTTTTTCTACTCTACCTTCAAGTACTTTCCATCTTCACCCGACAGAGAATCGGTCCAAATCGATTCCTGGCGAACTTGCCAATGTGGCTCCTGTATGACTTAAATATATGGAGAAATATATATATATACACTATACAGTATGTAAAACAAGAAAGCTATAAGCTCTGTCAATAGTATTACAGGGCCCCTAAGAGGCCCTTTGCATTTTTTAGGGGGCGCGGGAAAGAAATATGGACACATGGCGATCCGGGCGGTCAAGCTTGCCCTCTTAAACGAGAAAGACAGACATACGAGCGCATTACAAGTGCAGGTTTCAACGCATGCCAGATTCCATGTAAAAAGTCTCATTAAATCGGCGACTGTTCAGCGTGAAGTTCATTCGAGATTTGCTGAGGTTGCTTTTCCAAAACGAATGATCTTGTAGAACATGCAGCATGCGGTGGTCCTAAAGTGGTAGCACTTTCTGACAACGTAGCCTAGATGTGAGCTGATCAAATGTAGATACATGTACGCTTTTAGGATCCAACAAACTTGTGTCGTGTTGAGTCGTAAGACCCCGTATTGTATCGGATCACATTCAAGCGGCTATAAAATGATGTTTTGGTGAGTGTTGAAGATGGACGTCTGTATGTGTTTACAGTATGCATTTTTACATTATGCCGTTTCGGCTGTATCAAACGGCAGACACTGAAAATGGCACACTTGGGATTTTGTAGCAATTTGGCCTGTGGAGGACGCAGGCCAGAAGGTCAAGAGAAGGTCGGGATGCTAAACTTAATCGCTAGTAATGAACTTCCTTATCCATACACTACAGTATCAAGTATCTTTTAGCTGTGCATCCAAGAAGAATGCAAAACATTAGCAACCATAGCTTTTCGTTTCTCCTGTTGTAGTACCATTTGAAAGTATATCTAGATTGATTCTTTGGGATATGCAGTAGCGTAATAATTGCACATTCGCCACTGTAAAAGGGATAGTTCACCCAAAAATGAAAATTATGTTATCGTTTACTCATTCTTAGGTTGTTACAAACCTGTATTAATTTCTTTGTTCTGATGAACACAACAGAAGATATTTTGAGAAATGTTTGTAATCGATCAGAGGCCCCATTGACTTCTATAGTATTCTTTTTGTTTTACTATCTCAACTATGGGGCTTCTAGGGAGGCATCCTACACAAGAGGGGATGTATGGCAAAAAATCGAGAACCAATGCCTTAGAAGATAGCTTTATTTGATCTTGGCAGCAATTTGTTAATATGAACTGTTGTTAAATAAAAAAGAGCTGCCTTACTGTGGGTGTACACCAAACGCGAAGCGTGCAATCACATCGCGTTGCTCGCTCTAGATTACTCGCGGGATTTAACTTTGCGTCATGCGAATTTTTCGCTCGAGTTGAATACTTTCAACTTGGGCGAAGACGCGTTTGAGGTGAATAGCACATGTTTTCACAGCAAACGCGCCCCCCATATTGCGTCATTCGCATCGCCCCACGCGAGGACGCCTCTGATCGCGTCTTTGCATTGACTTTGTATGTAATCTACTCGCGCAAATCGTTGAACTCGCATCTGGTGTAAACCCACAGTTACTGTGGGTTTACACCAAACGCGAAGTGTGCAATCGCATCGCGTTGCATGCTCTAGATTACTCGCGGGATTTAACTTCGTGTCATGCAAATTTTTCGCTCGAGTTGAATACTTTCAACTTGGGCGAAGACGCGTTTGAGGCGAATAACACGTGTTTTCACGGCAAACGCTCCGCCCATATCGTGTCATTCGCATCGCCCCACAGGAGGACGCCTCTGATCACGTTTTTGCATTGACTTTGTATGTAATCTACTCGCGCATATCGGTGAACTCGCATCTGGTGTACACCAAACGCGAAGCGTGCAATCGCATCGCGTTGCTCGCTCTAGATTACTTGCGGGATTTAACTTCGTGTCATGCAAATTTTTCGCTAGAGTTGAATATTTTCAACTTGGGCGAAGACGCGTTTGAGGCGAATAGCGCGTATTTTCATGGCACACCCGCCGGCCATATCACGTCATTCGCAACGCCCCGCGCGATGATGCGTCTGATCGCTTCTTTGCATTGACTTTGTATGTAATCTACTCGCGCAAATCGTTGAACTCGCATCTGGTGTACACCAAACGCGAAGCGTGCAATCGCATTGCGTTGCTCGCTCTAGATTACTCGCGTGATTTAACTTCGTGTCATGCGAATTTTTCGCTCAAGTTGAATATTTTCAACTTGGGCGAAGACGCGTTTGAGGCGAATAGCACATGTTTTCACAGCAAACGCGCCGCCCATATCGTGTCATTCGCATCGCCCCACGGGAGGACGCCTCTGATCGTGTCTTTGCATTGGCTTTGTATGTAATCTACTCGCGCAAATCGTTGAACTCGCATCTGGTGTACACCAAACGCGAAGCGTGCAATCGCATCGCGTTGCTCGCTCTAGATTACTCACGGGATTTAACTTCGTGTCATGAGAATTTTTCGCTAGAGTTGAATATTTTCAACTTGGGCAAACGCGTTTGAGGCGAATAGCGCGTATTTTCATGGCAAACGTGCCGGCCATATCACGTCATTCGCATCGCCCTGCGCGATGATGCGTCTGATCACGTCTTTGCATTGACTTTGTATGTAATCTACTCGCGCAAATCGTTGAACTCGCATCTGGTGTAAACCCACAGTTACTGCAGTTAACTGTGGGATTTAACTTCGTGTCATGCGAATAGCGATTTAACTTCGTGTTTGAGGCGAATAGCGCGTGTTTTCATCGAGGATGCGTCTGATCGTCTCTTTGCATTGACTTTTTATGTAATCTACTCGCGCAAATCGTTGAACTCGCATCTGGTGTAAACCCACACTGCCTTAAAGGGACAGTTCACCCAAAATTACAATTCTGTCATCATTTACTCATGTTGTTACAAACCTGTATAAATTTCTTTGTTCTGCTGAATACAAAGGAATATATTTTGAGCAATGTTTGTAACAAAACCATTTTTGAGCACCATAAGTATTTTTTCCTACTATGGAAGCTAATGGTGCTTCTGTTTGCTGCTTTATTACAAATATCTTCTTTTGTGTTCAGCGAAAATTTATACAGGTTTGTAACATCATAAAATGGGAGAGTAAATGACAGAATTGTAATTTTTGGGTGAACTATCGATGATTTTAATTTTGCTTTCCACAAAACGATATGCAAGTTTGAAATTACATCAGTGAGTAAATAATAAAAAATAAAAATAATAGTGTTGGGTGAACTGTTCCTTTCATAAAATGAGCAACCTCCTATATGAAGGTCCAGATTAACTCTTTAATTGTAAATTTGAGGATCAAATGTAAATTTGTAGATACACTGACTAAATGTCTCTGTTCTTAAAAGTGTTGTGCGTTCTAGATCCAGGATTTTGTGTGTGTGTGTGTGTGTGTGTGTGTGGAGCAAACAAGCCCATGAATGTCTTGAGTTATTTGCTGATCGCTTTTTTCAGGGACGCATTTGATAGGCCTGCGCTTTGATGCTTGTAGTCCATGAGCACCGCTAACCAATGAGTTTTATACAGAAAGGTGCTTCTGTAGGTGGAATTCAAGCGTGTAAAAGTTTTCCCCGAATTCATTCACCACTCAAAATGTCACCTTGCATTCAAATTGTAAAAGAAAGTAATGCTTTTCCTCTTTAAGACGACATTATTTTGTATGAAGAAAAAGTTGTGCAATACATAAAACACAATAGCATTAATTATTGTGACTTTATTTTAATATGTGGTTTTGAGGTAAAAACTTAATCATTGTCTATCCCATTGCTCAGTGTATTCGAAAGTTGATCTTTTGTGCTGAACCAACATCTCAAGTCTTATTTGCGGTCTCATAATACCAACAAAAGGCAACTTTGCTGGCTCACTGCTACCTTGAGGAATGCTCTCTCTCGTTGTTGTGCTTCCACCTGCTTTTTTTTTCACATTTTGGGTCATTTACTGGTTATTTTGCAATGTAGGGTAATACATTGAGAGTGCAATTTTAAAAATATTACAATGCAATTCTTACCTATAACCTTAACAATACATGTATGATATTAACATAGATATAGATGTTGTTGCATATGAAGAACTTTAGAAGGGGATGGACATTGTTGAGCTCCGTTTTATTTAATTAATAATTCAGTTTTTATGCCAACTTGCAGTGGATATGGATGAGCTGGCTTTAATATGCAACCCTGCCAGAGCAGCTCAGCAGTTTAAATGATGTTAATAGAAGTAAACCCTGTTCATCAAATGCATGCTTTCTATTTTTTATTTAAACAAATGACACTCACAAATTTATGATGGAAACCCCATTCTGAATTTTTGAGAGGATTTAAACTTTTGTTGCAGTTTGAAAGGAGATGTTTTTTTTATATCAAAGCCATCTCTTTGTCAGGATAAACTTAATTGTAAATGTACGCATAGTTTGTTGTTCAGTTTAAATATCTCTAATTTTACCGGTGTGTTTTAATGTATTCATACTCTATGTATAATTTTGTTATTCTTGTTTCATTTATTCATCATGCACAACTCAAAACATTTGACTGATTTGAGATACTACAATGTTTATTATGTTGTGCAGTGGCTAACGAATGGTGTTTGTAATGTCCTCACCAAAATATGTTGGTGCTTGAAATCGGCCAAGAAAAGTGTGCATATTAAAAACAATGCTCTGGATCTGTGAAATTGTTGTTTTATTTTCCCAAGAGGGTCAAACTTTTTCATCAAAAAACACTTTTGTAAACACACACTTTGTATTTGTCAATATATATAAAGCTTTGGATTTTAATATAATAGAAATATTATATATAATAAGAATACTGTAATATAAAAATATATCTGCACTGTAAAAAATACTTTTAAATTTTTTGTTGAATCAATTCGCATTTACAAGTCATTTCAACTTACTATTATTTATCTTGACTAGAGATGAGTTGGTTTAACTACAGGTGAGTTGTTATAACTTGTAAAATTAAATTGACTTTTCTCAACTATATAAGTTGTGACAACTCATCTCTGTTGACATGACTTGTAAATCTGTGTTGATTTTACAAAAAATTTCAAGGAAGCAAAGTATTTTTTAAAGTGCAATGCAGGTGCATTGGGCCAAATTTGAAATTAAAGTATGGATGAAATGGCCGAATTCAACACATAACATTTAGATCAATATCTAAAAATAATTTAAATCAAATTTAGATCATAATTTATGTGAATTTTTCATAAAAATTTGATATTTTACAGGCAAGCTTATGGTGTAGTTGAGGAATTGTGTGGTGAACAGGTACAAAATATCTCCCAAAACACAGCATTATTGTATAGATTGGAAGTAAAAAAAAGATATATTATTTATATTATTTTTACAGGAAAATAAGGGTTTATGAGGGTTAATCAAAATGATAACTGTTTATACAATATCAGGGGAAATAACGCACAATTATTTCATAATTCTTAAAAATAAAAAGAATTATATTGTGCAACCCTTTAAAAAAAAATCTATGCATTAATGCATAATACAAGGATGGTTAGATGAAGGATCATGGATGGATGGATTAATGTGTGGATATCTATCTATTATAGGCAACTATATAAACAATATTCACCTTTATTATATACACAGACTTTTATTGAATTATTTGTTTTTAAGCAAAAAAAGCAGGTGTTACAACAAGCCATTTGTTTGTTGCACGTAACCCCATCTATGAGGTAAGTTATAATGTTTGCACTCCTGTCACTTTCGGTGTAATTGTACGATAACGGTAGTGTTCATTTGTAGCAGAGATGTCTGTGTTAATTATGTAAAAATTATTAATGTAACTTAAATATTTTTTGAATGATGGAGCCAAAAAATTTTAGTTTGTGTCCCCCTTTCCCCTACGTGTGAACAGGAAATTGCGACCAACTTAAGTACTGTGACGTATTTTCAAACGAAACTGAATATTTAATGAGAAAGGATCAGATCTTTTTTTTTACATAGATCGACTTTCATGAATAAATTGTTCACAAAAACAAAAAAACTAGTAATGTATTGTGCCCTAACTGATTTCATAATTTTGATTTTGGTCTTTCAGTTGAAGGGAATTATATTTATGAATTAATTTTTTTTTATTTAAATGAATTGATATGATTTCCAATGTAATACAAATACGTAATATAATAAAATAATATAACGGAAAATCCTTTTACTTCACCGTTTACTGTGATCAGCGTTTTAAACGCGAATGGTCATACGTCACTTCCTATCACGCCCTCTTCTCTTCAAATATCAATTTCACTCGAGCTGCGTCGTCGCCATTTTCACCCGGCTGCAGACGTGCGCATGTAACAAACCCATCCAACAGCGCCTACGGAAAATTCACCAATCTTTTTAATTTTTTGCCGATTATTTCGTTTGCATCTTCATCTTCTAGACTGAGTCAGACGACTGGGTCGCAGTTGAACTCAAACGGAAAACACGATGTCTGAAAACGAAGGCAAAATGTCGACTGAGGCCAAGCAGGAGAAACAAGGCCAAGGGTAATGCGACACAAATGCAAACGTGCTTATCTTGTTATGTGTTAAAAAAAAAGAATCCGTAGATATTTAATAGCTTGTTTTTCTTACGCACAATACGTTTTTATATTGATTTGCCAACTTTCAGAAAACAATCAGTGCTTATTGTTTATATAAAGTCGTTGGATGTAGGTCATGCATGCAAACAAAGGCGTCGAATTCAAATCGTGAGGAATTAAGTTTCGTGCACAAATTATTCACACAGTTTGTGTGCTTTGTTAAACACAAAATAACTCGCATATATATATATATATATATACTATATATATTAGAGTTTACTTGTTGGTAAACACGCGTCGAATAAATTTTCTTTGTTAGCCGCTGTAGCTTAGCTTTAGCATGTTAGCATGCTAATGCAACACAACCTGCGAATCGATTGTAGTAACTTGCGTATGCTCACGAATAAAAGCGGTTGACTCTAACAGGTACTGCTTTTATTTGTATGATAATAATGTATAAACACGAAGAGATCTTATGATTGTTTTTCCTCATAGGAATGCAGTGAATGGCAAGTCCAACCATGAATCCAGAAAGGAGAGACCCCAGAAACGTGGTGGCGGGGGAAGATTTGAGCCCTATGGAAACCCAAACAAAAGATACCGCGTGTTTGTCAGCAACATTCCTTACGATGTTAAATGGCAAACGCTGAAAGATCTCATGAAGGAAAAAGGTAAGGGTTTATGTCGTTTTGCAGGGCCACTTTTATTAGCCACGTATCTAAAAGGTGGTCACGAGTTGGCTTTGTAAGTGCCGTATGTAGGATCGAGGATAAATATCCCATCATGGGGAAGTTGTCTCGAGGCTGTTTGAAAAATCACAATTGTGGTCCAAGTAATGATTTCAGATAGGTAATGTGGTCATCTTTGTAGGGTGCCTACAAAAAAAGTGACTGGATAACGTGCACAAAGTTGTTTTTCATAAGCACATATTACATAGTACATTTGGTGCCATGCATTGGTCTCTTTGGCTTTTGGATAACCCAGTTACAGTTTATGCACTTTGCAGATGCTTTTATCAGTATGTGTGTGGGTTCAAACCCATGACATTTGAGTTGCTAACGCAATACTCAACTAATTCAGCTAGATAATCCTTGTTGGTTAGAATTTAAGTACTCATGGGTCACATTTTGTATTTTAGTCATGTATATTATTTATAAGATCCACTTTAAGGTGTAAATATTTAGTAGTGCCCTCTACTAAAGGATTCCTCCATGCCATTCCTATGCATGGGAATTTCATGTGGAAATTGTACCTGTGTAGAATTAAATTGCATTTTCTTTTTTAGGTTTGCAAGAGTGAATGTTGTTGCTGCAGATCTTCATTATTGTGCCTTTTAAATGGAAGTGTGATTGATTTTTGGGGGTACAGGTCTACAGAGTAAAGCAGCTTCTTAAGATGGTCCTTGTTTTATCTTCTGGACAGGAGAATTGGAAGGATGGCTCAGAGTAGTTTTCGAAAAACTTACCGGTGGATAACAGACCTGAACGGGTTCCTTGACCAGCAGGATTTTTTTAATACATGTATATGATCTGGTTTATCGAGTCCACTTAAAATTGAGTCACAATGCCAAGTGAATAGTTGGGCAGCCCAGATGACTTCATGTGGATGAGATTGAGGTTGCTGTAACGTTTAACTCGCAACTTTTCCCCCTTTGGGTTTAGCCATTTTTCTTCCATAACGCCAAGCAGGCACTTGGATTAGGTGTGTCGACTGTGTACGGGATAGATAGACAAGTCAAAAATCAAATGAAGTGTCTTTTTGTCCACTTCATTGACTAGTTGAGATGCTTTCAAATCCGATGGCTCACGAGGTCGTAAATCTTTTGGTCAGTATTGGATGTTTGAGGTTTTCAGCAGGGACCGCTTAAGAAGTTTCACCTTAAAATGTTCAAAGCTTGCTGCTTGTAGACCTGTACCAGAATTTGTGGTGCTGTGGGAGGCTCTGGACTCGCAGACCGAGCTCACCGTCACCGTTCCGTTTGTTTCTTCTCTAAACCCCAATTGTTTTCTCGGCTTCTCTCCCTTGGTGTGTGTCGTCTGGGATCTGATTTGTAGTGGGTGAGGTAACATACGTGGAACACTTAATGGACGCGGAAGGCAAGTCAAGGGTAAGTGCAAAGAGACGAACCTCCATTTGTCCGCTTGAGTTTTTACATTTACTCTGCTTTTAATGTGGGATGTCCAGGGATGAGAGTTCAAAATGTGTCGTCTTGGGTGGCAAAAAAACGGACGCCGATTGTGGTTCTGAGTGGAACCACTGGGGTTGTTTCGCAGCTACATAGTTACGCTGTTTCTTGTGTGTCTCCTTTCAAGAGTCTTAGTGAGTGGTGTTCAATAACAAAACAAGGTTAACATTCGTTGAAAAGATTTTAGTGAGATAACAGCAATGGAACATCCGAACTTGATTGTGTAATTGGAACCGAAGGCCGGTTTGGGAATTTTTTCCGATCAGTGATTTTGACTTTGAGCCCATAATCTATGATGTAATTCAGTGTAAACTAAGATGTAATTGTGTTGCAGTAAGTGGACACCACATAGATGTACTGTTTTTTAGTCATTTATCATATATTATAATTTCCTGAGTTTTCACTCAATGCATTACGAATTTTGTCTAATTTTGAATTTTGTTCCCCTTCTGTTTTTGTTTGGGCTGGCGTGCTGAATAAACAAAGGGTTGCGCGTAAGTGTTGTTCAAATCATTCCTCATTTAGATTTTATAGTTGTTGGTTTTTTTGCATTGCTAATGTTTTATTTAACACTATAAAGGGTGGTTGAGTTCAGAACTGAAGAACTCATGAAAAAAGCAGTGGAAAAAGTCAACAAACACGTCATGAATGGCCGTCCCCTCAAAGTTAAAGAGGTTAGTGAGAACAACGCAAAGGCGCGTTCATAATCACACCCTTTTACTTTTTATTTCTACCTGATGACCTGGATTTGCATTTAAATAAGCAAATAATACCCATTTGTAGGATCCAGATGGAGTGATTGCCCAGCGTGAAGCGCATCGGGCCCAGGGGGGAGGTGGTGGTGGACCCCCAGGTATGGGTGGAGGAATGGGAGGCGGAATGGGCATGGGTGGAGGTATGGGCATGGGTGGAGGAATGGGTCCAGGGCCTGGAGGTCCACCCATGGTCAACATACCTCCCAGTCTCATGAACAACCCCAACATTCCCAACGAGATCATCCACGGGCTTCAGGCAGGAAAAATCGGAAGCACCATTTTCGTAGCCAATGTAAGACTTGAATTCGCTGTATGAAAGCGTACAATGAATGTTGAGATTATCAGATCTGTAACAGTGGTGCGTCTCTTCTCAGCTGGACTACAAGGTTGGGTGGAAGAAGTTGAAGGAGGTGTTCGGAATGGCTGGAGTCGTGGTGCGTGCCGACATCCTGGAGGATAAAGATGGGAAGAGCAGAGGCATGGGAACAGTCACATTTGAAATGCCAATCGAAGCCGTTCAGGCAGTCTGTATCCTTCCTAAGAAGTTAACTGTGTACAGAAATTTGTGTTTTTTATTGGATTTTTGGAAATGTGGTTTGTGGTCCTTAATGTATGTTAGCTATGTTCAATGGGCAGCTCCTCTTCAACAGAGTCATGCATGTCAAACTGGTAAGTTAGCAGTTACTTTGGTTGACATCAGAAACTTGATTGTACCTTAATCTGCCCATTTACACTAGCCATTTTTTCCTAGGATGAGAAATCCCTGCCTAAAGGTGACTTCGGACCCCCAGAGCGTCCACCAGCTCTTCCTCGTAAGTGATTGTTTTAACTGTTGAAAGGGACACTCCACTTTTTTGGAAAATAGGTTCAACTCCCCTAGAGTTAAACATTAGATTTTTACAGTTTTGGAATCCATTTAGCTGATCTTGGTTCTGGCGGTACCACTTTTAGCATAGCTTAGCATAATCCATTAAATCTGATTAGACCATTAGCATCACGCTCAAATAACCTAATTGTTCCATATTTTTTATTTAATTAAAATTTGACTCTTCTGTAGTTGCATCGTGTACTAAAACCGAGAGAAAATTAAAAGTTGTGAATTTCTCGGCAGATATGGCTAGGAACTATGCGCTCATTCTGGCGTAATAATCAAGGGCTTTGCTGCCGTAACATGGCTGCAGGAGGCGCAATGATATTACGCAGTGCCTGAAAACAGTCCCCTGCTATTGAAAGTTACTAAGGGGACTATTTTCGGCTGCTGCGTAATATCATTGCGCCTCCTGCAGCCATGTTATGGCATTTTTAAGCATGATGCTAAATGGTCTAATCCGATTCAATGGATTATGCTAAGCTATGCTAAAAGTAGTACAGCCAGACCCTGAGATGAGCTGAAAGGATTCCCAATCTGCAAAAATCAAATGTTTATCTCAAGGGGAGATGATAAATGAGCAAATTTTCAAAAAAAGTGGAGTGTTCCTTTAAGGATACTTTAGGAAGTAGCCAAAATGGCGGCACACACGTGCATCTGACATCTTACTATAGTCCCTTTTCTAATTGTTTTCCCACAATTCCAATGCAGGTGGTCTTAGTGGCATCGGCCTTGGTTTAGGACCTGGCGGTCAGCCCATCGACGCTGCCCAACTCAACCGAGGTGGAATGAACAATATGGGACCAGGAGGTAAAAACATGCCTGTTTAATCTTTCAATCATTTCAGCTTGTACTCACTCATTCATTTATCATTCCCCTCCCCTCTTCATAAATGAATGTTTTCATAGGAATGGATGGAATGGGATTTGGTGGCATGGGTAGAATGGGAGGTATGTTTCCTCTGAATTAATTGCATGTTAAGTGGATTGTGCATGCCAAGATGATTGGCTGAGTAGTTTCCATAGAGCATCAACATTTTTCATTCATGTTTTCTGTTCAATGCGCTAGTGAATTAACATTTCATAAATGATTTCAAAGGTATGGATAATTTTGGTGGTGGCGGCGGTATGAACAACATGGATCGTTTCGGACCCTCTGGAATGGGGCGAATGAATGGTAAGTGTATAGAGAGTTGATATATAAATCTTTACGTTTGTCTCTTTTTAGTGTATGGTCTTCTAATAATGAACCCAAATATCTAATAATTTATTTTTAGATATGGATCGTGGCATTGGTGGTGGTGGCGGAGGTTTTGATAGAGATTTCGGTGGCCGCAATGACATGGGAATGACGAGGAGCAACTTTGGAGACTCCTTTGACAGAGGAATGGGTCAGTAAGCCGTTACATGCCCTAACATATAAGTGTCATTTCATTTAATGGTATGTTCACACCAGTCATGGTAGAGGTGGCAAAAACGCGCTATTTGTGCGTAGTTGGACGCTTAAACATTTTGAGTTTACTCGCTTCATTTAGACATGATATTCTAGTCATTTGAGACATTAACGTGGAAATTTGTGTCATGGGAGGGGCTTCTGCGACTCCGCACGCTCCCTGTAATCACGTGACTACTAGAGCAAGCTCCTTATTGGTTCCGTTGCACAAATATCTGCCAGAGTCTCGATTTGTCAACCCGCGCATTTCCCACGGCAACGCTCAAGTCAATCCTACCGTGCCGCAGGATGCCTATTCGCGTCTTTGCATTTAATCTCACTATTTTTTTGTCTACCAGGAGGAGGTTCCATGGGAATGGATCGGATGAATCCCGGCATGGACCGTCTCAGCGGCGGAATGGACCGCATGGCCAGCCTAGACCGAATGGGAATGGACCGCATGGATCGCGTTTCTGATCTAGACAGACTGGGTACCGGTTTCGACCGAATGGGTGCAGGCATGGACCGTCTTGGGCCCGGCATGGACCGTTTGGGATCAGGCCTCGACCGCATGAGCTCCAGCCTCGGCCCCACCGGATTCGATCGCCTCGGCTCGTCCAGCTTGGACCGTATGAGCGGTGGTGGGATGGACTTTGCCTCTCCTATGGGCATGGACAGGATGAATACGGGCCTAGACCGCATGGGAACCAACTTCGACCGCATGGGCACCGGAGCCCTCGACCGTTTTCCCTCCTCAGGTCTGGACCGAATGGGTTCCGGCATGGATCGAATGGGCGCCGGTGGCGTAGGAGGCCAGTTTGACAGACCTGCCGATATGGACCGCGGCAACTTCGGCACACCTTTCGGTGGTACCGGAATCGGACAGGGAGGTGCAGGGGCTGGCGGACCCAACGCTAGGAAGGGCTGTCAGATCTTTGTCAGAAATGTAAGCACTTTTTTTCGGGTTTTGTGTGTTTGTTTCTCTTAATTTGTCACATTATTTACTCTTTGCATTTTTATTTTACAGCTGCCCTTTGACTTTTCATGGAAGATGTTAAAGGACACTTTCAACTCATGTGGTGAGATCATTGTTTGATAATGTTAACCAATCAAATTCTGAAATGCTTTTATTGCAGCTGACTTGTATTAATCTCACATTTGTGTTTTGTCACAGGAGTTGTGCAGTACGCAGATATTAAGATGGAAAACGGCAAATCCAAGGGTTGCGGGGTGGTGCGCTTCGACAGCCCCGAGACCGCAGAGAGGGCCTGCCGTACAATGAACGGTTACCGGCTCAGCGGACGAGAGATCGACGTCAGGATTGACAGGAATGCATAATTCGTCTCCCACGTGTGATTTGCCTCATCCCTCGCCGTGCTTTCCAAATTATTTGTCAGTTATGTATTTGTATGGGTGCCAAATGGTGCACTTTTAGTTTTTGCTTAAGATTTTAGAGACCAAATTTATTTTTTTCCCCCTGAATCCCTACACTTTTTATTGTAATGCTTTTCAAGAAAATGCCTTTGTTAAAGGTTTAATAAATCTCAACAATGGGAACCTTAGCCAATGTTGTCATGTTTTTTTCTGCATGTGTTTGGTTTGCTAGGTGGATATATCTTTTAATAGCTTTTATAAAAATGGGTGAACCTAAAATGCAAGGTAGTTCCCAGTGAATTAAATTCTCAGAAAAAGGCACAAAAATAAAGTCTAATGGTCATATTTATTTTAGGGGTCAAACAAATACACTCACACAATGAGCTGCTTGTGGTTCGTCATAAAGATGAATGCATATGGTGGACATTTATGTAAATAGACTCACATTTTGTCATGCTATTGAAGGGCGCACACACAAACACAACTGTTGGATTGATATTGTTGCAATGTTTATACATAATACAAAGAAACGGTCTTGACTTAAACACAAGTGATGCTGCATGCCCTTGATCCTGGAAGAAAGCTTGGGTAGATCACGGATGCCTTTTGCACACCACTTGTGTAAAAAAAGTCAAATAACATTTAAAATATATTTTGTGTATTTATAGATCTATTTACAAACAATCTAGGGGGTATAAGAAAAGAAAATCTAACTACAGCAGGATTTGGGCTGGCAATAAAGATTAAGGCAACCGAAATATGCACAAAATATTGCTGGAGTAGTCTTAAAAACACAACGGCAATATCAATAGCAACTGTCCACTGCACATACAGTATTGAGTATCGCACACTTCCATTGTAAAATTATACACACACACACACACTCAAATGCATATATGTACACACATATTCTTTACAAGAAGATTTACATTTTAACTTTGAATCTCACATATGAATGTTAAATATATAATAATGATTGTGATATGGTACATATTTGGCCTCCACACAATAAGTTTGGTCCCATCTTGCGGTTTACCTGCTATTTTTAAACTATAAAAGCTTGAATCACAACTTTGGGTTGTGTACACAATTTTAAAATCCAAATTTTTATTGAAATAATGTTATGGGACTTTGGTTATTGCCGAATTTCCCACACACTGAATGCCATTTAACGTTACACATTTTATAAAAATCTTAAACGTTGAAACAAAAATATTAAGCATTTAACTATCGCTGAAATAAAAGAAAATTAAAGCTGGGCATAGATTGATCTAGATTAATCTCATACAAAATAAAAGTAATTTTATGCATAACATATGAGTTTGTGCTGAATGTAATTATTATAATATAAATACAAACACATTCATGTATGTATTTAAGAAACATTTACATGTGTATATATATTTATTTATATTTTAAATTATATATAAATTAAAAAACGATATTTAAATAAAACATTTCTTAAATGTTTCGGACGCACGTGATACACGTCTGGATCCGAACCTTACTTCCGGTTTCGTTTTTTTTAATGGTCTGACTAGTTGCTAAACTGATCTCTTGAACAAATACCTCGTCGAAAATAACTAATGTTTTGGTTTCCTAGGTAACCTATGTGTTGTTATTTTGCTTGTTATATAAATAAACTACGTTTAAAGAACTTTGTTGTTATTTATTCTTAGCGGAGTTTACCGGAAGTTATGGCAGACCGCGACAGGCGCTTGTTTATGTTGTTACTGCTGAAACGGTCGTGTGTGTGTGTGTGTGTGTGCGTGCGTGCGTGTTTAAATATACATAATATTTACACACATCACAAACTCGTATATTATGCAAAAAAAATACTTTAATTTTGTATGAGATTAATCTAGATTAATCCATGCCCAGCCCTAATGAAAATCTTTTTTTTTTTCAAGAAAAAGCAGTCTGGTTTTTGGAGGTAAATAAATAAATAAATACAAAATCAACCGCAAGAGCAATACATTGTCTGTCATTTGAAGTCATCTGCCCTCATATAAAGAAAAACTATGAATAATGCTGTCTGACAACAATAAAGAAATGCATTATAAGTGTTGGCTGTTTGTATATTAAATGATCACGTGGCACATAACTTACGTGCCACTTGAATCTCGATTCCCAGATCTCAAATTGGATCAAACGTTCACAGTATGTTAATAAACAAACGAAATAATTCAACATGAATATTTTCATTAATCCTTATAAATATATCTGGATGTTGTTATTACTACTTGCTCTGTGTTGTTTGTGGAATGGATTATAAGACAGTGAATGATGGAGCTGAATTAAACTTCGCTGTCAGCTCAAACGTGATGGAAGTTCATGACGTCATACACCTGAAGATGAACATCTCGCAGCTGCCTCACTTCCTCTGAGGTCTGATTACTGTTGGGATGAACACAGAAGAAAAGCGATTGGATGTTTTTAGTACTGATATTTAAGTTTACATGATGTACAAACATTATATATGTTTCCACCAATAGTATGGTTCCAATATGTGACCCCACCAAACAATTTTTATTGAGACTTTTACATCATTTGAAAGCTTAATAAATGATATTTCTATTGAAGTATGGATGGTTAGGATTGGGCAAAACTATATGGAAAATCTGTTATTTGAGGGTGCAAAAAAATCGAAATATTCATACGTCATAACTGTTTCGAAAATCCGATGATTCACCACTAGGGGGAGTCGATCACAAATTACTAGTTTCCAATATGGTTAGGAAACTCGGGTCAGTTTTATTATGCAAGTTCATAAAACATTCATCCTTCTGACTAATAGTAATAACACAACCATTTTGTCTAGTTTTTGTCTATACATAGATTTAATGACAAAAAATTGCATAAATAGAAGGGGAGTTCATTTTAATAATTTGTTTGCCCTAAATAAAGCTAAGAATACATTTTTAATGATGTCTAAATTAAGTTTAATATTTTTTAAACATATTTTTAGAAAAACTTGCTATTATTTTGTAAAAAGTGCAAAATGTTTGGACAGATCTGGTTGCTTTTACACGATTTTGACCAGCAGGTGTCGCCAGCGTGCGTGGTGTTTCGAATTAATTCGAAGCTTCGAAAAGCTTTGTTTCTTTCATCACTAACACAGTGTATTGTTGGCTATTGCTACAATATACCCATGCGACTTATGACTGGTTTTGTCACATATGCATTTATCAAAAAGTGTACATCTTCTTCCTTATCAGTTTATGCACATTAGCTCAAAGATTGCATTACTCTTAAAAGTACGTAGTAAGTAGAGTTTTTTGTAACTTTTTATTAAAACTGTACATTTTTTAAGGTTTTAGTTGGTAGCGCAAATATAAATGTTATAAAAAACTGACACTTAATGTTCTGATAACAATCACAATTTTTACACTTAGTATGATCTTATGAAAAAACTGATACACATGCTTGTTTAATAGCACTATGAATATAATGGTCTGATTGCAAACCTACATACTATTGTTTTCATAGTTGGTATACACTAATAAAATGTAGTTTGCAATAATAACATGTATTATATATTATGAGCCTTTTTTTGTCTATACTGCATACTAATATGCATTTACTGTAAAGCTGCTTTACAACACTGCAAAAATATGAAAAGCACATCCTTGTTGCACTTAAAATGTTTATGTTTAATTTAGTGCTAGGCAAAGATTATAATAAAAGTTAAAGAAAATAAAAGTTAATTTTTGCATAATATGTGTGTGTGCTGTGTGTAAATATTATGTTAATTTAAACACACTCACATATATACATACATTTCAAAATTTTTTTAGTTATATATAATTTTGTAAAAATATATAGATTATATAGAATATAAATAAATGTATATACACATGTAAATGTTTCTTAAATACATACACGAATGTGTGTGTGTGTGTGTGTGTGTGTGTGTGTGTGTGTGTGTGTGTATTTATATATACATAATAATTACACACAGCACACATTTTTATATTATGCAAAAAATGCTTGTCGATTCAGATAAATCCAAGAAATTTCATGAAATGCGTATAAATAGCACGCAGTGTGATTATTGTGCAATACATACGCCAAATTCCAATTTTGCGTGCATATTATACACCAGTCCTTCCTGTTCACTTACATAGTGTATCTTTTCGTGTCATTTTATTTAGTAGTTTTTCATTTGTTTCCTGCTTTTTAAACCATTTTCGCTTGGGTTTGGGGTTAAATTTGGGTTTTGCTTTAGGATGTCATTTAAAGGTGCAGTGTGTAAATTTTAGCGACATCTAGTGGTGAGGTTGCGAATTGCAACCAACGGCGTAGTCCACTGCTCACCCCTTGCTTTTGAAACACATAGAGAAGCTACGGTAGCTGCCACCGGACAAACATGTCATCGTCGGAGACGACAAAAATTGTCCGTTAAGGGCTTCTGTAAAAAAATGGCGGCACAAAATGGCGACTTCCATGTAAGGGGACCATCTTTGTATGTAGATAAAAAGGTCTCGTTCTAAGATAATAAACACATAACGGTTCATTATGAAAGGTCTTTGTACACCCCTGATAATATAGTTTTGTATATTATCTTGCATTTCTGTCAAGAGATCCTTCTAAAAATTACACACTGCACCTTTAACACATAGGTTTCTCCATGTTTTGTCTATTTTTAAACCATGGTCGCTTGGAGTTGGGGTTAGAATTGGGGTTTGGGTTACGATGTCACTTTATGTTACAAAACTTGCTCTAACCCCAAACCCAAGCCCAATAAATAAAACGACGGGAAAAGATACACCATATAAGTGAACGGGAAGGACTGGCATATCACATGCACGCAAAATTGGAATTTGGCGTATGTATTGCACGATAATCACACTGCGTGCTATTTATACGCATCTCATGAATGGGCTGTAATTTACAACAACAAAAAAACACACATACGAAGATGTATGTGATGTATATGGGGGTCATCAACAAAAACACAGATGAAATGCATGCACGGCACCATACAAATAAAAAAAAAACATATATTTGACTAATGACAAAAGCTATTCTCACCGGTACAGATGGCCACGACAAAGTTTACACTTACTGTATCACTCTCCTCTTCATCTCCAGACAGAGTCTTAGACCCTGCGCTGTAGTGTAGAGGAGAATAAACCCAGCTTCGGTCCTCTGGAGGCTGACAGTACACGACCAGAACAGCAGAGGACGCCAGAACAGCATAGGAAATAGAAAAATACAGCAGAAGACGAGTGCAGAGAAGAACATTAGAAATGCTAGAGGAGCATAACAATAGACACACAAGTCAAATATTAGTTTTGAATGTTATCAAGATAGAAAAAGTAGACATTTATAACAGTTGGAAAAACATTGGTGGATATCAAGAGAGGAAGGTGGCTGATAGCAAAATGTCACCCTGCCTGTGAAAACCAAAATAAAGTCTGTTTGTGATATATTTTTTACATAAAATACATAATGTAAAGAACATGCAATGAAAATATAACCTTGATATCTTTAATATTGACTGTGTATGAAATCAAACTTTGATGCTTTCATAATTAGATTATGAGACTTTAACCTGGATGTCACAGATAGGGTCACAAAACTGCATAATAATAATAATAATATATAACGTTATCATACAGTGTGGATGCCAGTATAGCTATTCTCAATTTTATCGTACTTGGTGTGAACAAACCTTTAAAACTACCTCTAAAATATTTAAGCACTATAAGCTATAAAACTTACAGCGTGATTTGAATTTAGCCTCTGTGTGTGCGAGACGGGCTGACAGACGCAGACTCCACCATCAGAGAACTTACAGGCAGCCAGAGAAAGATAGAAAGCAGGACGGCAAACAAATAATGAAAAGACAAAACGGTAATGAAAAATGCAAGGTGATGGCGTGCCGTTAGCAGGTAATAAATGAAAGATCTGACAGCTCCATTTATAAGACACACACGGGCCGCAGCTGGGAAGGAGTGTTAATGGATGAATAATTCAATAGCTGGTGTCTGCACATCTTTAGGGCTTTGCAGAACCCATTTCACACACAACCGATTTTAAAAGGCATCTGATGTGTCTAGCTATGATAATGATTCTCATTTCTCAAGTATTTTAGCTGTCTTTAGAGACGTCACGAATGGGATGCGAAGGAGAGTCCTTTTGTTTTTCAGGATCACAATCAGAATAAATACTCAAAACTTCTCAAAGAAGGACTATATTTAAATGACACTAAAGAAAGTAAACAATATATTCAACTACCCATAACATCTAAGCACACAGAAACCCTGTGTGAGATTGAATTCAGCATTGGAGACGTTTCCTGTAGTTACCATTTATATATTTCAATAATGCTTATAGACTCCTGCCGAGCACAAAACCTGTCCAGATCTGATTTCAGGACAAAATCAAAGTTAGAAATTTTATTTTGTAAGAAAACTAGTGCTGGGAAAAGATTAATCGTGATTAATAGCATACAAAATAAAAGTGAATTTTTGCCTAATATATGTGTGTGTACTGTGTGTAATTATTATGTATATTTAAACACACACACATCCATGTACACATTTCAGAACATTTTTATTTATATATCCATTTTTATTGTTAATATATAATATATAATATATAAAAATATAAATATATAAATATATATATATATATATATATATATATATATATATATATATATATATATATATATATATATATATATATATATATATATATATATATATATACACACATGTAAATGTTTCATAAATACATACATGAATGTGTGTGTGTTTAAATGTACATAATAATTACACACAGCACGCACTCATATATTATGCAAAAAAAACTTTTATTTTGTTTGCGATTAATCGCAATTAATCTTTTCCCAGCACTAAGCAAAAGCTTCCTTTAGTACCATTAGGAACGTTACCATTGTCACAATAATTTAATTAATTAATTTAATTTTAATTTAGTCCAAAATTCACATTAAAAAATAAATACAACCTCACGTTGTGTCAATAACATTCACAAACTGCCTCCGAAACTTTCCGTCATCAAAAAATTCGGATCGGATTTGCACATGGACATTTTTGGCGATGTCTTTTATTCTTTTCTGGGCTTGAATATTGACTATTACCGAGCCCCTTAGGTGACATTGGAGTAAAAAACATCTAAAGTTTAGTTTCATGTGCTCGCCTGAAACTTTCATGTGCTCATGCAAAACCTTCATGTGCAGATTTTTTTTTTAAAGTTTAGTTTCGAGCGCTCACATTAAACTTTCGGGCCCAAGTGAAACTATTGCACGCGCACGTGAAAGTTTCACGTGAGCACGCAATAGTTTCACGTGCGCATGCGAAACTAAGCTTTATTTAATTTTTGCTCCATCCCCTTAGGGGCTCTTTAGACTATTAACTCATTCCCTGCCAGCATTTTTCGACAAAAGTTTCACAAAATCCCTTCCAGGAAAATCTTCTTCTATAAATAAATAAACATACAAATATATCAAATACTCTTTGCTTTCAAACAAACAAACAAAACGAAAAAAGTTTCATCCTATCTTCATTTGTTCTCTTTTTATAACCTCTTAAATATGGGTAGGTTTCTTCAAAAATACAAAATTTTGAGCAAAAAAGCTGAAATAGTTGCATTTTTGTAAAGGAATTTTGTTAGAGATCAGATTTAACGATTATCAAAACATACACAGAGTTTAAAATTAATTATATTAATTTTTGCTTTAGTTTTTTTATAAATTGGCCATCTAGTGGATATTAGCGGAATTACAGATTACCGTAAAAACTCGTTAGGAAAGCGTTATTGGCAGGGAATTTTTTTCTCTTAATTGACTCGTCAATGGCGAGGAAAGAGTTAAATAGTAGTCTACGGGACAGTCAAAAGCCTCCCGGTTTTCATCAAAAATATCTAAAAATGTATTCCGAAGACGATCAAAGGACTTACGGGTTTGAAACATCAAGGGGGTAAGTGATTTATGATCAAAAGTTTAATTTTGGAGTGAACTATCCCTTTACTGCTTTACTGTGAGGTGTCAAATTCGCGTCTACCGCTTCTAGTTTGCCGCTTGAACATTTTGCGTTTACTCGCTTCATTCGCATGAAAGCCGCGTGTGAAATTCTAGTCATCTAGACATTCAGGCGGAAATTCGCATCATGGGAGGGGCTTCTGCGACTCCGCTCACACGTTTTTCCGTCAAAGTTCAAATTTTTCAACTCGCGCGTTTCCTGCAGCAACGCTCAATTCGCGCCATTCGCGGCGGAATCGTGTCTACCGAGCCGCGCTGAACGCCTCATTCGCGCCGCGAGACCTCCAGACTCGTGTCAACATGTCTTTATATTGACTTAACTCACGCTGACGCCTCTACTGCGGCTTGTGTGAACGCAGCATAAAGGTTCACTTTGTTGATTTTTAGCGCCATTCAGAGGTGAGATTGTGACTTGCAACAACGGCTCAGTCCACAGTTCACTTCTCCCGTTTGAAACACAAAGAGAAGCTACGGCAGCTGCCACAGGCAAACACGTCATTGTCTGAGACAACGTAGTGGCAAAACATAACAGTTTGTCCATTTGGGCTACTGTAGTAACATGGCAGCGTGAAATGGCGACTTAAGGGGAGACACGGTACATAAAAATACCTCATTCTACACTGATAATATAGTTATGTGTATTATATTGCATTTCTGTCAAGAGATCCTTCTAAAAGTAACACAATGCACCTTTAAGACTTACGAAATATATGTCTGTAACCGGCACCTCATCGTCCTCATCCACAGAGGCGCGGCTTGTCCCACCAGATGCCTGACTGCCACCGTCAGATTCCACGACTATCCTGGGGCTCGCCGGGAGGGACGATGACGAAGCTTCTAGAAACGTCTCTGGAAGTTCACTATTTAGTTTATGAAAACAAACAGTCAGTCAGTGCCAAGTCCTTTAACTCTTTCCCCACCAGCTTTTAAAAAAAAAAGTTGTCAGCCAGTGCCAGCATTTTTATAAATTTTCACGAAAGTTTAATGTTCTTCTTTAAATATATAAACATACAATATATCAAATGAAAGAACAGACCCTTTGCTTTAAAAAAAAAACTTTCATTTGTTCTCTTTTTATAACCTCTCAAAGTTTCTTCAAAAATACAAAATTTTGAGCAAAAAGCTGAGATAATTGCATTTTTGTGAAAGACTTCTGATAGAAATCCGATTTACAGCAATTATCAAAACATACACTGAATTTGAACTTTTTGGTGTGAGGGGTTGCCTCCGGGTTTTATAAGTTGGATAAGAGCGCCATCCGGTGGATAATAGCAGAAATACGAATTGCCAGAAAAACTTGGCAGGAAAGCGTTTTTTCTTAATTGACGACTTAACTCATCAATGGCGGGAAAATAGTTAAGATACTAAAAAAAGACTTGGAATATAGAGAATCCATCTGTTAGACAACTTTAATAATGTTTATTAATGTCCTGTTTGCTCATCTTTATATAAAACTTCCTTTAAACTATTCCTCACATAAGAAAACGTCCCACAGGTTTAAAATGATTTGAGGATTTTTAAATGTTTATGCTGTACCTCCACTGTCACTATAGCCGGTTTACTTGTATTATCCAACACAAAAACGTGGTTCCTGTTTGCTTATATTCCTGTGTGACTGTTTCCATCGAGGAGTTTTCCCATCACTCCACCAGGAAAACTCAGCTGATCATTGCTCATTCCCATGATACCCCTGACTGCACGGCTTTCGATTCAGTGAAAGTTTCCCAAGGGAAAATACATGGTTTGCACTTGATTCAGTTTAAAACCGCATGAAACTGTTTTTTGTTTTGTTTTGGTAACCAGATGAAAACATTATTTCTCTCATTTGGACAGTGTTGCGTCATTACCCGATTTCCGTCGATGGCTGGGGAGCCTTCAGGGTGAGCTCGCTGTCATAACGTCCCTCCACTTCCACCTCCACTGTGAAGGTCTGCTGATCTTCATCCTGCATTCTACGACAATACAAGCAAAGGGCTTAATAAAAGCATACTGCTGACAGTACTACATAAACATGGTATATCTCAGCATAGTGCCACTATTGATAAAACATAAACACATTTATCTACCAAAAACGACATGGTCAATATTTTCGGTGTAAAAAAATGTGTAGTTTTCTTTTAAAGGAAAAGGTGGGATTTATTTTTGTAAAAGGAGAAGTGACTGATGAGGTCATTAGGGACAAAATACTTCCTGTTTTACTTACGATTCTTCATGACTGGACTGGGTGTGTCTCCTGTACAGAAGAGAACAGATGGCTTATTGTACGAGGTATGGGTTCAAGCCATGACACTGTAATATTACAGAGAGAGAGAGAGAGAGAGAGAGAGAGAGAGAGAGAGAGAGAGAGAGAGAGAGAAAGGGGGGGTTACCTGTAGCGCGGGTGCTCTGAGGTGTCTGATGGTGAACGTTCTGGAATGGATAGAGAGGTGGTGGAGGAGAGAGTGGTCGCGATGGACGCTGTTGCGGCCTCCTCAAAGGATGGAGGAGTGCAGGGGAGCACGTCTGCCCGACCTGAAATACAAATGTTCTCATTAAAACTCAAAAGTGTGACCTTTTAAATGCAAATGAGCTGATCTCTGCACTAAATGGCAGTGCCATGGTTGGATAGTGCAGATTAAGGGGCGGTATTATCCCTTTCTGACATCACAAGGGGAGCCAAATTTTAATGGCCTATTTTTTCACGTTTGCAGAGAATGGTTTACCAAAACTAAGTTACTGGGTTGATCTTTTTCACATTTTCTAGGTTGATACAAGCACTGGGGACCCAATTATAGCACTTAAACATGAAAAAAGTCAGATTTTCATAATATGTCCCCTTTAATGCCTAAAAAGGCATGTCTTAAACCCATGCAATTTTTGGTAGATTGCATTAGTCATTATAGAAAATTAGATTTAAGCACCTATGTTCCCTGATGGGCGCCTTGACAGTACAGTTGTTACTTGTTTAGAGACATTTACCATCGTCATCCAGCGTGGGGAAGCTCCGAGCTCCTCTCAGGTCGTAGATGTTTTCGTCTTTCACGAACGGCAGCTGGCTGGCCGACCAGGACGCACCGGGGCCGCTGCATTTGGTGCCGATCAGACCTCCGCGGCCCCTCTTCGATGGAGAGGATTTTAATGCTGAAAAGATATTCAATGTGTTCAAATGAACTTGACTAAAACTCATTAATTGAAAGTATCTGTCTGATTCAGAGGCAGAATCAGTTGACTCACAGGAAGACTTTCTGAATACGGTAGTGCTCATGAATCTGAAGAATCTGTCTGCATAAAATGACGGCCGGTGTACAGACACAGTGTCCTGCAATAGAAAAGATACATTAGCATTCATAGATAGACAGATAGACAGACAGACAGATACAGTAGATAGACAGACATACAGACAAACAGATGAAAACTATCTGTAAAGATAGATAGATAGATAGATAGATAGATAGATAGATAGATAGATAGATAGATAGATAGATAGATAGATAGATAGATAGATAGATAGATAGATAGATAGATAGATGTTCCAAAACCCGATAAACTACCTTTTTTTAATAGTTACCGCCAAAATCAGTGTTGTATCAGGTCAGTATTAAAAAGAAAATTCTTAATTTTAAACAAAATCTGATATCTGCCGTGTTATTCCGTCATCTTTTCTCCCTTTTTCCCAAAACGCAATAAACGCCAGTTTTCCTTCTCTGCAGAATGCAATAAATCCACATAACCAATCACAGCGCACCATTCCACGCACTGTAAACAACAATGGCGGCGCGCTGAATATACAAGGAATCCTAGTTTTCCTCATCTACTTTGTACTTTGTGATCAACAAACAAACAAAAACAATCAACAAATCGAATAATTTACGCGCGAGGCACTCGGGAGACGGAAAAATGCCGGCTGTTGCTTGTTCTCACACGAGAGCATCAAGCTTCTGTCATGCTAACACATTGACTCCATCTTATAAAAAACTTTCCATTATTTTACTCAAAGTCAACAAAAAATCGAGCAGGACCAAAACATTTTACAGCTGATCGCTGTCAAAAACGTTCAGCGACGACATCCCAAGAATGGCAGCAGCAATGACAGTGTACTTAATATGACAAGTAAGTGTTTTGATTAATGCCATTAATGTTTATTTTTTATCAGTGTTTAGCACTAGTCAACTAAATACATATAACATAGCAAAGATGAATGCACGTTTATATATAGATTCAAAAGATTCATAGCATTTTGAAAAAAAAAATCAGTTTTTATAATAAATCTACGAAAATCAAATTATGAATTTGAAATTTTTATGTTATTATAACCTAAAGATGCCATGTGAAAGTTTGTAACAGGAAATAGTGGTTTTCATCTTGTCACTTTCTTGGTATAGAAAACACGTTTTTACCGAAATTAGTCAAAATAGATTGTGTTTTGGAACCAAACTCTTCATTGGTTGGCCCCTTTTTTGTGGTATTCTGTTCTGGGCTACGTCTTTATAAACGTTGCACATCTGTTGTGTGTAATTTCTTGCCAAACCTCCTTAAATTCTTCTCAAAGCTGAGCTTTAGCTCCAAAGACAACAATACAACATGCATACAAAATGTTTAATGCATCTTCAATAAAATATTTCAATAGAGTGAAGATATCTCTTGGACATCACTTTTGTCCACTACACACACATTTTAGTCCCACCAGATGTGATTCGGAACTGTTGTCTCTTATTCTATAAATAACCTAATTAGTATGCAAATGAATCCTGAGCCATTTGCAGTGCGGCATAAGCTGAAGCGTCAGAGGCAGAAACCTACGTCACCAAATGTGACATAGCCTCTATTTTCACAGCTGTGCCTAGCAAAATGAACTTCTTCTTCCAGGAATAAAGTGTGTATTTGCGAATGCATGCACCCCTTATATCCAGCAAACGTCACATGCATGGGACAAATACGTGTGCATATTATATCATTATTTCAATTTATAAATAATTTATTAATTCTGTTCCAAGCATTGCATCTGATGAAAACGATAATGTTTGCAGAGATATGTGTGACCCAGTCTGTTTAAACCTAGCTAAAGTAATTTTTTTTTTTTTACATAAAATCATCCTATTTAATGTAAAGAACATTCAGTGAAAATATACCATTGATATCTTTAATATTGACTGTGTAAGATTGAAATCAATGAGTGAAATCAAACTCCTCATCTCAAAATTATATTGAGACTTTAGCCTGGATTATACAGACAGGATCACATATGTAAATGTTTTCTTTATTAATAACTGTACAGCAAAATTCTCACCCCATCATGAACCAAAGCCTTCCACGTGTGCTCTAATTTCTTTATTAACCTAAAAGAAAAAACAAATGTGTCAAACACTACGTTGCATAAATCAAACTGACAGCTATGAATCATATGTCGGACACAAGCACCTGTAGGACTGCAGGATGTCGATTATTCCGATGTACAGTAACAGGCGCTCTCCTTTGGCATTGACTGCAGGAATGCCGCCCATCCTGAAAAATACATATATAGAAAGTTACATAAAATAGCTTTTTTCAGTGCAAAATAACTTGAATACTGAAACAAAATACTGTATTTTGAAGATGTTTTTATAGCTAATTCCTAAACAAAATGAAAAAATTAACATAATTTGTTTGCAGGTGTCACCTTGTTTGGTATTTCGTTATCTTAACAACAAGCCATATAATACATATGTATATTTTATTTTCCTTGTACTGTATATTTGTGACCCAGTATATATATACACTCACCTAAAGGATTATTAGGAACACCATACTAATACTGTGTTTGACCCCCTTTCGCCTTCAGAACTGCCTTAATTCTACGTGGCATTGATTCAACAAGGTGCTAAAAGCATTGCCCGTCCAGGGCACAAAGCTCCCGTTCCACCGCATCCCAAAGATCCTCTATTGGGTTGAGATCTGGTGACTGTGGGGGCCATTTTAGTACAGTGAACCATTATCATGTTCAAGAAACCAATTTGAAATGATTCAAACTTTGTGACATGGTGCATTATCCTGCTGGAAGTACCCATCAGAGGATAGGTACATAGTGGTCATAAAGGGATGGACATGGTCAGAAACAATGCTCATGTAGGCTGTGGCATTTAAACGATGCCCAATTGGCACTAAGGGGCCTAAAGTGTGCCAAGAAAACATCCACCATCACACCACCATCAGCAGCCTGCACAGTGGTAACAAGGCATGATGGATCCATGTTCTCATTCTGTTTACGCCAAATTCTGACTCTACCATCTGAATGTCTCAACAGAAATCGAGACTCATCAGACCATGCAATATTTTTCCAGTCTTCAACTGTCCAATTTTGGTGAGCTTGTGCAAATTGTAGCATCTTTTTCCTATTTGTAGTGGAGATGAGTGGTATCCGGTGGGGTCTTCTGCTGTTGCAGCCCATCCGCCTCAAGATTGTGCGTGTTGTGGCTTCACAAATGCTTTGCTGCATACCTTGGTTGTAACGAGTGGTTATTTCAGTCAAAGTTGCTCTTCTATCAGCTTGAATCAGTCGGCCCATTCTCCTCTGACCTCTAGCATCAACAAGGCATTTTCGCCCAAAGGACTGCCGCATACTGGATGTTTTTCCCTTTTCACACCATTCTTTGTAAACCCTAGAAATGGTTGTGCGTGAAAATTCCAGTAACTGAACAGATTGTGAAATACTCAGACCAGCCCGTCTGGCACCAACAACCATGCCACGCTCAAAATTGCTTAAATCACCTTTCCTTCCCATTCTGACATTCAGGAGATTGACTTGACCAGGACCACACCCCTAAATGCATTGAAGCAACTGCCATGTAATTGGTTGATTAGATAATTGCATTACTGGGAAATTGAACAGGTGTTCCTAATAATCCTTTAGGTGAGTGTATCTATAAAAATGTGCTCACGTGTCCTCCGTGTCAATCTCCTCTCCGCAGGCAGACGCTCCCTGTATGGACTCCATGGCAGTAGAGTAAAGTGCTTTCTGTGCCAGTGGTCTCTTCTCATCACTGTTACCCTGAGATCCCTCCATCTGCTGCTCTTTCTCCGCCTGATCGATGTTGTGAACTCCCAATAACAAACTGTAGTCCATAATCTTAAAACTCTCCAAGACCTGCAACACAAAACATGTCAATAATAGTCCAATATCTTAACAAATCTTATTACACGGCTTGTTGATATTCAAGGCTGTGCCATTATTGTGCATATAGTCACGCCAGTGCACCCAATTATAATTAACCGACACTTTACCATCATTTATTTACAAAGCCAATTTTTACCAACATGTTTCGCTTACTAGATGTACATTTTGGACCACAATGTGATCATTTTGTAAAAATGTAAGCCGATGTCCGAGTAGTATTTAGGAAACTGAATCTCCTGATAACCTTACCAAACAGTCCCTCTGTAACGTCTTTATCAGGGCGCTGTAAGTGTCCGTGTCCAGCATGATTCCATCCAGCATATCCTGCATGAAGTCGAGGTCTTTGAAAGTGGGCCTTGCCTTTTCCCGCTCTTTCTTAGAGGCCCGTCGCTTGTAGGTGGATCCTTTCAAGTCATATTTAAGGTGCATGCGCACCACCCTGGGCAGCACGTTGTTCATGACCACCATCCGAATGTTCTTCCCACCCGATTGTACGCAGTACAGCCCGAAGAACTTGGGCAATAAGGTGCGAGGATTCTGGTTTAGGTTCTGGACGAAACAAAAGGCACAAACACATTCCAGTCAGACTGAGACTAACATTTACACATTTTGGGAAGGATTACTGAATACATTTTAGTGTGGGAATGTTTTAATTAGCCTATTAATCCAATTTAGTTTGATGCTTTTAGTTTAATTTCACTTATTTTATTCAAACAATATTTGGAGGACTCCCGCCACAGACCCCCAAGGGTCCCTGGACCCCCTGTTGAAGACCTATTGTCTAGATGTCTAATCTTGGTAGACACTCTAAAGTTTTTGACTGAAGCGTCTGTAGTCTGTAATATGAAACAAAAAAAGTTATAGCAGTTTAAGCCTATTTTAATAAATAAAAATAATGCAAATCAAGTTAAAAAAATATAAAAATTAAAATGTTTTATGCTTAAAATGCTAAAAAAAATTAAGCCGTAAGTCTTAAGTAGTTTGATCCAAATTTCAAGTTAAAATCACAAAAAAATTGTTTTTGTCACATTTTTTGTGATTTTACCAACAAAGGCCACTAGGTGTCATTGGTTTGCTGCATACTATTGTCACAAATTAATAAATTACAGTCACTGCATTATTATTACTCCAAAAAGGTTTTGAAATATGAAAACCACATTCTTACGAGCTTCCCAAACGATATAAAGTTTGTCAAAATTATTTTATTTTAGTTTTAGAATAGGCTATTATCAATTTAATAGGTACATAAAGAATTGGGACCCACCAGTGTGCACCGTGACAGTTTTTTATCTGATAACACTTATTTACTTTCACTGTAAGTAAAAAGCAATGTGAACTTTTTGTGAAGTAAAGTTTCTGTTGTGTAATCACATGAGGGTGTGTAAACTAACATATTTTCATTTTTAGGGGAACTATTCTATAAAATCGGTCAGTACTTCAAGCCATGTCAGTTTCAAGTTCCACTAACCCACAAAACAGGCTTATCATTTGCATGCAAACCACATGTTAATAGATAACAAAGTAAACCACTTCTGAATGTTAAAGTTTTGTACAAAGAATTACAGTAAAAGTAAATGTAGTCAACACAATCAATTTGTTTTCGTCATTTTTCAAACACGAAAAACACCACAAAAACACAGGCCTGTTAGCCAATCATCGTCATTTCAGAAACCCCTAAAACTTCAACCACCTGATTCTAGTTAGTTCAAAGTTAGTTCAAAAACAAACAATGACGCAGTACAAGACCCATCAAGCAACATTCCAAAAATTCACATCAACCTCCACGGATCCACTTAAGCCGAAGAAATGTGAACGAAAGATGCTGAGGTGAAACAAAAAAACCCAAAAAGAGTTAAATGCAGGTTTCTTAAAATATCGTTCCCTGTGGGCCATAAACAGGTGAAGGTCAGCATTGTTTCTAAACAACGGCCGATCCGTCACTATTCACGGGCTCATTAGCTCCAGCTGAATGGACGAAACAAGCCAATCCTATAACTGCCCAGACATCCAAAACCCATTTATACTTCATCTACCCAAAGCCATGACACGTTCTCCTGGAAATCGGACTCCATTATTGTCGACTCAAGGGGATCAACAGGGGAATGTAAAGCACAGTTTGAATGCTAATCATTTCTCACCTAAATCGTAATTCAAGTAAATAGTACACTGTAAGATTAAAATTGAAGGAACTTATTCCTTGGTCACAACTTGGCACAACCCCCTGTGCTGATCAAAGACTATTGTTACAGCTGTTTATCCAATACAGTGGGGGTTAAAGATGGTCTTCTGATTGGTCAGTTGAATGTATTATGTTGGGTTTGGTCAAGTACAGTGGGGGTTAAAGGTGATCTTTTGATTGGTCAATTTAAATGTATCAAGTTAGGCTTAGTCACATGGTCAAGAGATAGAGGATAAAGGTCAATGTTTTTATGAGCTCTGGGCCTTTGCATTTTAGCTTTTGCCTTTGCATTGGTCTTTTCCCCTTTCCTTTCTTTCTTCACCTAAGTTCTGGGGTTCGGGCCATTAGGCCTAGATTTCAGTTCTCAAGTGTGAATCACTTTCTTCTAAACTTTCTTTCTCTGTTCTCTATCTTATCAGGTAATATCTCACATACATTGGAAACAGTCAATTGTTTGTATTATTTAACATTTCATTCATTTATAGTGTAACCATTTCAACTGTAACTTTAAATCAGTACTGTAATTAAACCTTTTCATTTACAAATCTGTTGTTTAGTTTTGATTTAAGGTTAACACTTAAACGCTCCATATTGCAATACAATATATTCGTACTCTAGCAACGCTCTCAGACATATTGTGTCCGAAACCGGGGAACGATTGCAGTTTTGTTCTCCTTCCGAAACCTGAGATCCCTTACAGTTTGGTGGCCCTGTACGGGGATCCCTTGCGGTGAGTTTTCTGAGTTTTACTCTGATTGATCAACTGAATGAGGACTTTATCACAGTTAATCCTGTGAATGGATTAAAGGCCTTCTGACCACACAGTGGGTAAGTCTGTTTTCATTGTTTCATGGCATGGTTAGTGAAATCTCCATTTGCATGAATTGTGTGAAACAGAAATAAGAAGGACCTTAAATATCCTATTTGTTGTACAGTTAGAGATTATTTCAGATTATCTCCTCGGGGATGGAAGGGAATAACTCCAGTAATGATATATTGTTTGATTTATGGAGCGAGAAAGTTGAACCTACACTTTCTAAATTATATAGAAAGGGTCTGGATTACTACGCTAATGATATTCTCACATGGTGGCGCATGGTTGGTAGTGAACAAAGAAAATCCAAACATGCTGAAATCATTGAGGCTTTGAATTACATGAAGTGCTTGGAGCTACGTAAAATGGATGGACAGGTTAAGTCTATCCTGAATTCTAAGTGTGATGAATTGAATATCAAAAATGCTGAATTACAAAAGTCAGAGGCAAAGATCCAAAATCTTCAAACTCAGATAGATCAACTATCATCTGAGCAGTTAGCCCTGGCCAAACAGTGTGAGAAGTATAAAGACATTATTGCAGATGTAAGGGCTAAACTAATTGTGCGAGACACTAAGTCTCCCCAAACGCTTAACAGCTATGGGACTAAAAAAGATGCTACTTGTACTAAAGAGAATGTATTTTCCAGAACCCAGAAAAGTGTTCCTATTTCAGCAATTGGGGTGATGCATCAACATGCTGGAACAGAACCGCATGATGTGAATGAAGCATTAGAGAGTCACAGACCTCCTGAAGCTCCAGTAGAACCAAGCTACAGACCCGGTGGCAAAATGAACAGGCTTTGTAGTTCCTGTCATAAAATAGGCCATACAGAGGAGAAATGCTGGTCACTGGGCAGGGGCAGACCTCCACCTTATTATTTAAAATGTAGGAAATCACTTTCTAAGGACAGATGTAAGCAATCTGGTTTTGCAGGTAAAACCATTACTGAGTTAACTGCATTGTTCATGCAAGGACTCCAGCTGCTAACCTCACTTGCTAGTGGCTTAGCAGCCAGTTAGCATGTGTTTAACATTCTCATAGATGATCCTGTTTGCATTTCCTGATTTGTAATTGTTCGTAATGCATTGTTGTTTCTTTAGAACACAAATTCTAGTTGTTTGTTGTACTATACGTACACATAGGCTAATGAAGTTAATTTCTTATAACACTTGACTGTTTCCATTGTAAGTGTTTGACAAAACATTTAAGTGAGAGGTTGTTGAAGCTACATGTATTCTAGACCAGTTGTCTTGTGTTAATGGAATAACTTTTGCTCTTGAAATTGTCTACCAGTTTCAAGTTGTATGTGTTTCTATGTTGAAAGATTTGTCTCCTAAGTGGTAAACTCTGCTATTGCTCGTATAGCTGCAGTAAGACCCTAAAGAGGAGCACAAAAATGCCATGTGGCTACATTGTGTTATATAATTGCATTAATGAAAATGTTTTACCTCACAACAGGATCCAGTAGCACTTTTACCATGCTTAACTAAAAACATGGGTGTGAGAAGATTTACAGAGCCAGATTACAATCTCATACTTATAATATCAAATGGCTCTCTGTTTTAACAACAGGACCAAATTTGCATCACAATTTTATCTTCCTCACCTTTGTTGCAGCATGGTATTCACACATAGCCTCAGTTAAATTCACACATAGCAAACACAATTTGCCTCATATCAGTCATTATGTTAAAATGTCTGATGTCAAGCATCTGTTTTGGTTTCTTTTCAAAAAGTTTGATTAGTTTTATGTCTCAAATACTGAAATCTTGATAAAGAGTTATTTTTTATGTGTAATAATTTCATTAATTTTGCTATTATGTTTTACATTTAATTTGCTCTTTATCCAAGACATTTAAAACTGTCATGTTCTTTGTTCTCATTTTGTTCATTTAATTTATAATGATTATACTGGAAAATTAAGATCTTTAAATATCATGTATTTGGTTACACTATATTGTTGTTGTTGCTTCTAATGACAAACTGGATTGTTAAAAATAACATTTACTAAGTTAAAAAAGCATTTTAATTTGTTTCCAAAAACAAATGTGAGAGCTTTTATTATTTTCCTTTTATTCTCACCTTGACCATGTTTTAATGTATTTGACAGGGATTTTAGGCTGAAGACCAATCTGACCATTTAAAACTCGAGTAACAAATGCCATATGCTTTGCTGTTTGTTGTGCCATTTGCTTGAATCACAGGATTTCTGCTGTTTCACATCTTGGGTGTTGCCTCAAAGAGAAGGACAAAAGTGAAACCCCCTTCAGGGCCTGTTCTTGTGAAAGTGTGAAGTATCGATGGAAATCTGCATAACTATGAAAAGTGCAATTCCATTCGGTGAAGCCTTTCATGCAGGGCTGAAGGAAGAAGGACGTCTTCAAGTCTCATCAACCAGCAACCAGTTTGGACAATAAGTCTGAAGATGACCACTGCACACAACTGAAAGCATAATCTTATGAACTGTGTCATCATGGATCTTCTTACGTGTAGCCCATGTTGCCAAAGGGCGGATTGTAAGATTAAAATTGAAGGAACTTATTCCTTGGTCACAACTTGGCACAACCCCCTGTGCTGATCAAAGACTATTGTTACAGCTGTTTATCCAATACAGTGGGGGTTAAAGATGGTCTTCTGATTGGTCAGTTGAATGTATTATGTTGGGTTTGGTCAAGTACAGTGGGGGTTAAAGGTGATCTTTTGATTGGTCAATTTAAATGTATCAAGTTAGGCTTAGTCACATGGTCAAGAGATAGAGGATAAAGGTCAATGTTTTTATGAGCTCTGGGCCTTTGCATTTTAGCTTTTGCCTTTGCATTGGTCTTTTCCCCTTTCCTTTCTTTCTTCACCTAAGTTCTGGGGTTCGGGCCATTAGGCCTAGATTTCAGTTCTCAAGTGTGAATCACTTTCTTCTAAACTTTCTTTCTCTGTTCTCTATCTTATCAGGTAATATCTCACATACATTGGAAACAGTCAATTGTTTGTATTATTTAACATTTCATTCATTTATAGTGTAACCATTTCAACTGTAACTTTAAATCAGTACTGTAATTAAACCTTTTCATTTACAAATCTGTTGTTTAGTTTTGATTTAAGGTTAACACTTAAACGCTCCATATTGCAATACAATATATTCGTACTCTAGCAACGCTCTCAGACATATTGTGTCCGAAACCGGGGAACGATTGCAGTTTTGTTCTCCTTCCGAAACCTGAGATCCCTTACAACACATATCACCTCAGGGGAGAGATCTGTTCAAAATAGCCTGTTGGGTAATGGGCACTGTTATTGTTTAACCATGCAGTTAATGTATAATATGGTTGAAAAGCTTCAGCTTAGAAGTAAAATATAAAAGTTTTCTTTAATTGTATGTTGTACCAGCTGATGTTTTTTTTAGGGCACGTATTGAAATGTACCTTCACACAAAAGCAAATGTTTACCAGGTACTGATGGCGTTGAAGAAATAACCTGTTCTTGGGTGTATTTCTCACCCACAATTCTTTTCACAACAAAATTGTATGTGGTATCATGGATAGACTGGTACAGTATGCATTGGGGTGTCATGAAACATTTTGATTTAAAAAGTAAATGCAAAGTAAGAGTATCAAAATAAGACGCATACAGTTACAAACATCTTCATGTACTATTTTTCACATGATTTCAAATGACATCATACAAATCAATTTTGTTGTTTTTTCCACATTTAAAGGGAAAATTTTCATTACCGCAACGTGTCCATGACTGGATTTGGGTTCTTTGACGTGGAAATATTTATAATTAAAAAATCTAAAAAATAAAAAGCTTCAGTGCATATTATACTATAAACATTTACAGTAAAGAACCATGTGGTGTTTGGTGATCATTGGTAAATGTAGAAACAATAATAAGGAATATAAATGTGTCCAAGACCAATTTTCTCGTCCTCCACAACAATTTTCAATCATTGTTTAATCCCTCAAGGAACTAACATTTAAAAAAAATAATTTGTTGGAAGGGACATAATTGACTGTGACACTCAAGATGGCTACCATGTAAGCAGTTCTTATTTTTCTCTCCAGATAAAAGTTGAAATTTTGCTTGTTATAGTACCTAGACAACTTTTTAGTTCTCATTACCGAAGCAAAAGTTTGTAAATGCATATATTTAATGTAATTTCATGTTGCGGTAATGATAATTTTTTATAATGGTAATCTAAAAAATTTAAATAATTCTATAGGAAATATTTTTATAATAAAATAATGGTTATAGTAAGTTCAGACCTTAATCTTATATGTGCAAAAAAATTGGCTCAATGTCTGATGCTGGACACCTTCTAAATCTGGATTTCGTGAGAATCACCCATTTGGGTTATCTTGCATAAATGGATATAATCTTAAACATTAGTCAAAATATGATTAATTTCTTTTGGTGTAAAAAATTGCTAATATACTCAAACACAAGTTAAAATTTGTTAACCCACCATGTAATATCCAGGCAGGAGTTTCTGCAAGAACTCCGCTTCTTTGTGCATGACTGTTTTGATGATGAACTCATCGTCCTTGGTGACGTAAAAGACAGAGCCACTCGCTCCTGGATTGGACAGCTCGATCAATGGCTCATTACACAGCGAATACTGTGGGGGAACACAAATATAGCTCTCAAAATGTTTTATTTAAACTCTTTAACATGTAACATAATTAAAACTAATACAGTATATAACATAATTTACAATTACACATTTGGCAGCTCATTGTTAGTTCATGCTAGCTTATGCTAATATTAACAAACCTTATTGTAAAGTGTTGCCAGAATAATTGATTATTTCTTACCAAATAGTCATCCGGCCGTATGCCGAAAAGCTCTCTGAAGTATCGAAAGGCCACGGGGGCGTACGTTTTAAAGCGGAAGTCTGGGAAATGGTGGGCTGGCGTCAAATTGCTCCCCTCGCTGGATAAACACGGAGAAGATATTTTACTCCTTGTGAAATATCACATCACCCCTCCACCACGTTTGCATGTGCTCACCTGGGGAAAAATATGCTCTCCACCACATAGAAATCTTGCATGAGAACGTCACGCTCGGGCTTTGAACTCAAGTTCCCCACCGTGTAGCCAATGCCGAGCTGAATGGCACCTTTAAGCGCAGATGATGTTGTCTGTAAAAATCGACAGATGTGGACGATAAGATTCACATTTAAAATGTTATAAACTGTAAATTTTGATCAAATGCTGGACCTTCTTGTAAGTGGTCTCTCCGGACGCATCCACTCCTCGGTGTCCGATCTTCTTTATGTGGGCCGGCTGGCCTGAAGATGAAGGCATCTATTGGATAGAGAGAACGAATGAGACCTCATACCATACTTTTACTTTAGGTTCATACTTAAAAATCGACGCTGATCCGTAATCTTTACATGATTCGTGCTTCGTCAAGGTCTTCTCCAGTCGTTTACATTACATTTCTGCATTTAAGTTATATAGTTTTTATCAGTATGTGTTCCCTGGGAATCGAACCCATGACCTGCGTTGTTAAAGGAATAGTCTACTCATTTTCAATATTAAAATATGTTATTACCTTAACTAAGAATTGTTGATACATCCCTCTATCATCTGTGTGAGTGCACGTAAGCGCTGGAGCGCGCTGCAACGCTTCGATAGCATTAGCTTAGCCCCATTCATTCAATTTTACCATTTAGAGATAAAGTTAGAAGTGACCAAACACATCAACGTTTTTCCTATTTAAGACGAGTAGTTATACGAGCAAGTTTGGTGGTACAAAATAAAACGTAGCGCTTTTCTAAGCGGATTTAAAAGAGGAACTATATTTTATGGCGTAATAGCACTTTTGGGAGTACTTCGACTCGGCGCAGTAACACCCTCCCTCTCCCATTATGAGAGTGAGAAGGGGAGCGGACTTTTCAGGCGAGTCAAAGTACTCCCAAAAGTGCTATTACGCCATACAATATAGTTCCTCTTTTAAATCCGCTTAGAAAAGCGCTACGTTTTATTTTGTACCACCAAACTTGCTCGTATAATAAAGGGATGTATCAACAATTCTTAGTTAAGGTAATAACATATTTTAATATTTAAAATGAGTAGACTATTTCTTTAACATAATGCTTTACCAGTTAAACTACAGTTTAGTGGATGTTTTTGATGTATGGTAGATGAACATACCTCTGTGATGAAAGCCTTTTTCAATGTAGCATCTAGGAGATAAAGAAAATAGATAAAGAGGAATTCAATTATAAGAAAATACATGGACGGCAAAATTATTTTTAAACAACAAGAGATTTTCTAACGTTAAGTCAAAACGGTATTACAGTTTACCCTAAAAACTCATCAGGGACACGTTTTTTCATGCAAATGTTTTTTCTTAATTGAAGAGATAACTCGTCAATGGCAGGGAAAGAGTTAATTCATTGAACAGTTCAAGGGAACCAGGTAACTTACTTTTTTAAGTTAAACCAACACATTTTTTATTAGTATGTGTATTCCCTGGGTTTGAACTTATGAGCTTTTACGCTGCTGACACAATTTTTTACCAATGAGATGCTATATTGGAGCGGTAGATACATAAACACACCCAGAACATTTCACACCTACAACTGCTGATATATTCATATGAAACGTTAACCGGACTCTGCAGTCAATGGGTTGTCAACCACTTACTGTGTATACACAGACGGCTTCAGCCGACACTTCATTAATCAGTCTTCATTTATATTCTGTACCCTGATACCATCAGCAGCAGCTGTCGTTGTTGACCAGGGCATCGGTTTTACAAAAAAACGCCCATGTGAGAGTGACAGCTCGATTTCTTTTGCTTTGTGATTCTCTCACAGACGCATTTGCAAATGTTCCCATTCAGTCGCTTTCCTCTTTTTCCATGACATCACAATCAAGGTCAGCAGGCTTTCTAAGAGTTTGCTTATGCATAAACAGACACGTGCCGCTCTAAATAGGATGTTAGTCGGTCACTAGACAGAGCGACATGCACTGAGAAAGCATGGGGAAATAAAAATGGTGTTAAAAGGCCTAAGCTAAAGTTAAAAAGATCTGCTGGAGAATCCAAACTAAGCTGTTTTTAGGAGGAAAGTAGCTGGTCCAAGCTGAACTATACCGGTTTGGATTGTGCCATGTAGTAGGAGGGCTGAGATGGTATAAACAGCTGGTAGAGCTAGAATTCTGGTTATTGGCTGGTTTGGCCACCTGGATTATCATCTTGTGGCTACCTGTCTGGATGGTACGTATGACCAGTACAGTTTGACCAGCTAGTTCCTGGTTTTTCTGGTTTAAGATGACCTAGTAGTTTAGACAAAGCTACACTTAAAAAAATTGCTGGGTTATTTTCAACCCAGCGTAAGTTCAAAAATGGACGAACCCAACATCCATTTAACATATGATGGGTTGTTTTAACCCATTGTTGGGTCAAATTTAAACATTTAACATCTTGTTTTTTTTTTAAAGGGATAGTTCACCCAAAAATGGAAATTCTCTTATCATTTACTCAGTCTCATGTTGTTACAAACCTGTATTAATTTCTTTGTTCTGATGAACACGAAGGAAGATATTATGTGGAAAACCGATTCATGAGCCCCATTCACTTCCATAGTATTCTTTTTTCCTACTATGGAAGTAAATGGGGCTAATGATCGGTTAACTATGTCTTTAACACAACAGCTGGGCTTGTGCCGTTTTGACCCAACACTGGGCTTTTAAAAAATGCTGGGTTATTTTCAACCCAGCATTGGGTCAAAAACAGACAAACCCAAAAAAATGTATAGTTTACCTACCAATTGGTCAAAAAAACAGCATTTTGGGTTAAGCAAAGGTTTAATTACCACCCAATGAGTTGGGTTTGTCCCTTTTTGACCCAGTGCTGGGTTGATAACTCCCCCCAGCATTTTTTACGGTACATTCCCAAAGGCGTAACTGTACATTCACACTGCCGCCGACTTGAGCTTCCAAAGAAGCTAGGACCGCCCAGTCAAGGGTGCTTGTCAAAAAGAACGAGGAAGCTTGTTGGGGCTTTGACCGCTCTGAAATCTGTTTTCTCAAAACTAATGTTTTGGTAGGAACAAAAGTTTACATCATACAGTATGTTTCTCCGGTATCAACCAGTGAAGAACGTCTAGGCTATATTCCGATTGGTTGCTGCCGTTTTGCCGCTGCTTGCCACTGAACCGTGTCATAGCTCATTACCATAAAGTTAAGCTTCTTTCAACTTTCTGATTGATGCTATGGTCGCTCAAAACGCCCAAAACACGGTGCCGATGGATTTGACGCTCCTTGCAGCTGAAAAAAGCTGGCTTCCATTGTAAATGAATGACTTCCGGTAACTTTGGAAGCTCAAGTTGGTGGCGGCTGAACGTACAGTAAGCATTAACGCTTCATATTTACTATTAATGGGTGACATCATGAGTTGCCGAACTGAATTGTGGATCCGTAAACGTCGCGTCACTGCCGTTGCTCATGGCAGAAGATGAACATTTCTTAACTTTTTAAGCGCCAACGTGCGTCAGCCAATCAGATCGCCTTATGCAAATAACCTAGTGCGAGCCAGCCAATTACGTTTATGCAAGACCGGAGCCACTGTGATTGGCTGTTGGCCATGCTTCAGACAACCCTTCCATCAAGCATTAACGCTTTCGCCCCGTGTGAAAGGCGAAATCGGTCTTCTAAGCGAATCGGTGTGTTGATTTTTGAAATGTGTTTTCAAACAAACTAAGCGTAGTTAACTCCTCCCCCTCCCTTCCGTGCTTTCATGAATGCGCCCAAACCCAACCCCCAAATCCTTCTTGGCGTTTATTGGCTGGAACACTTTGTTTTGTTTTGTGGTGCAGGTTTGGCCACTGTGTTTTTATTGCAGTTTGTGGAGCCTGGGCTGTCTACAGAGATCGCGTTTTTTACAGTTTGATCAGCGGACAGGCAGCAAGCAGATAGTGAGGAGATGTTTGCTGTATGTAACCAAAAATGTTTTATGGTCTAAAACGCGTGAATTCGCTTAGAGAGCCTTGAATATACCGTAAGTGTACAGTGAACAGCTAGAAGTTAGAAAACAGCTATCATTAGCTCTTTCAACCAACCTTTCTTTTTACCTGTAAAATGTAGTAGTTTTCATTGTTTAGTAGTCCATTGAACAAAGTTATAAAGAAGTTAAATCTTGCCGCAATATCATAAACAAAACCTGATTTCTATTTTCACCTTTGAAAAAACACGTCCACACCCACAACACACCAAGTTAGTTCCTGTTATTTCTGAAACAGCTGTCAATGTTTGACCCTCATAGAGGACTGTTTGGGCAACACTGTGGTTTCATAAAAATGCTTTTCCAAGAGTTTGTAGCCTCTTGCAGTGATGATGGGATTGGCTTCAGTTTAAGCTGGACGGGGGAAAAATCCATGTTTTTGAAGTTTTGTTATTCTCTAATATATCCGACAACATATCTAACAAAGATCATTAGACATGCAAAAATACTACTCACTTTTAATTTTGTTTTTGGTCATTTTAGTAGTTTATTACAGAAAAAATAAAAATGTTTGTGATTTACATAAAATCTTCCTACATAATGTAAAGAAAATTCTGTGAATATATAATCTTGATATCTTTATATTGATTGAGTAAGGTCATGTCAAAGATTGAAATCAATGTAAAATCAAACTTTAAATTCTGATCTCAGAACGAACCAATATGAATAAAACAGTGTTATTAATATGCTGTGTTGATATGTCTTAACATTAACCACTATGTGCTGTCTGCGGTTCTCATGAGCTTCGAGGTTTTGTTTACGGTAGTTTCTTGTTTCAATGGAAAAGGCTCCCGACTTGTATGCTTTACCTGGAAAGTGACGGCATAATTTATTTTGTCGTGTTTTACCCAAGTAAATGTTTGCTTCCAAGAAATTTATGTTTTCGTTTGGTCTCATAATAAGTAGGGCTGTGCAAAAATATCGATACAGCTAACTATCGTAATACTTTTTTAGTGTGCCGATATTTCAATGTCTTCTATCGATATATATATATATTTTTTTTTATGAATAATAATCCCTCTATGTGCGTCAAACGACCTCCTTCACCGCTGTCCAGTTGTTGCTGTCCAGTTGTCTGTTATATACGGCCAATGTCTCAGAAGTTAGCGGGAGTGAAAAAATGGCAGAAAATGTAAAAACACCTGCAGCTTTCGTGTGGACGCACTTTGGCTTTAAAAAAAAAAAAGTAAAAAAAATCAGCTCTATTTTTTAAATTTTTTGATAAAAAAGCATTGCAATGTATCGCAACACGCAACGTATTGTATCGTATCGTGATATGTATCGTGCGGGCCTTGTCAATACCCATCCCTAATAATAAGAGGGTTAACATCTCTTTGCTCTACCAGCTGACATAACACGCAACACTTGCAACAGCGTCAACAACAACCAAAAAGGTAGTAGAAACCTCATGACATTACTAAGAAGTTAGCGTTCGCGACACTTAAAATGTGTCTCGATGGTAACATTGCATAAGAATACATACAGACAAACCGTGTTGGGGGTAACGCATTACAAGAAACGTGCATTACGTAATAATATTACCTTTTTGAAGTAACGACGAGTAAAATAACGCATTACTTTTTAAATGTACACATTGATATTTGATTTACTTTTTAAAAAGTAATGAAAGTTACTTTTTTAGTTTAATTAATTTGATTTAAAATATATGTACTGAATTAAACTAAACATAGTCACATTATGCACTCTATGCGTACAAACCTGTGTGGTAACAGCTTTAGTCAAAAACTGAGATGGCAGGCGAGAGATCGACATTTTTGTGATGAAATATGAAATGTCTGAAGGCAGAACTTTTCAGTCATAAAAAACACCTGCAAGGCCTGAAAGAGATCAAGCCTCAGCCAAGAAAAAGTAACTAAAAAGTAACGTAAGCATTACTTTCCATGAAAAGTAACTAAGAAACGCAATTAGTTACTTTTTTGGGAGTAACTTAATATTGTAATGCATTACTTTTATAAGTAACTTTCCCCAACACTACAGACAAATAGGCAAAAAATATATTTTAGTGACTGAGGGCGAAGCACTGGCCCAATCGGGGAAGTGACAATACTGTTTATTAGCCCTAGCGTCTCTCACGCTGGCCCTGGGCAGTCTTTAATGTTGAGCTCTGTTATCTAACACAAAATTGATTTATTGTTAACACCTTACAATTAAAAGAAAGTTCGACAACTTAATCTAAAGTCGTTTCAAGACTAAACAACTTCTGCTTATGGTCTTTATGACAATTATTTTCTGCAACTTCTTAAATTATATTAAGAAACTTATAAAAGCTCGACAGTGCTAATGAGGTAGCAAAACACCTCCTGAAATTCCACCGGCTCCATGATGGTGTGATCACATACAGCTCGAGACTAACTTGAAATGATGAACTTGACGACAGAGCATCTGACACCTCAAGTTAACATTCATTATATAGGACTATATTTAGAGAAGCTATAACGTATAGATATAAATAAATGATCAAGAGTCTAGAAAAACAAGCAGTATGATCCCAAATATCTGAAAAATGCAAAACTGTACAAAGCAAACCAAAAAGGAAACAAGATATCATAAGACCACTGATGAAGCACGTCAAACTTGTCATTGCTCACTTCTAATTTACTCGATTTCATTCCTTTATCCGTGTATGTATCATTTAAGAGATGCATTAAAAGGTGACTTACAAAGTATAGTTATTATAAAGACAATCCCCCTGGGACAAACCGGAGCTGAAGGGCAAAATGGTGATAATCAGGGACATTGAAACCTTACAACCTTACTTATGAATATTAATTAGATGATGTAACATTTACCCTGTAGTCCTTGCTGAAAGTGGGGTAAATGTGTGCTACATTTACATTTATGGGTCAGTTTATGGGTTTGGCAAGATGAGAAATTCAAAAATCTTTTTTTTAAAACGTGTTTTAAAAGCACGCATCAGGTTTATTTCAATGTATTTATGTTAATTTTATGCAATACAAAATTACAATAGCACCATTTTTATGAAAGTTAAGACTGAATGGACCTGAAAATGTCAAATGGTGTAACCACCAATTGCGCCAAAGAATGAGAAATATTAAATATTTTATCCACCTTGATGGCGTGTAAGTGTAATCCTTAAAATACATAAATAAATAAATAAATAAAAAATAATAATAAAAAAAATATATATATCATTTTATTAGTTATTTCTAAATGTTAATTTTAATGCGTTTTTGTAATGTTTGTCCTGCTGAAATGCATATGCTGAAAAGAGCTCTGTTTTCTAAATAATCTTTGACGAATTATGTAAAAATGTATGTTAAAAAAATCATATTACACTAAACTAGATGATTATATTTTATTCCACACTTTTTATGAATATATATTTTCATTAAAAAAAATACTAGTTACACCAATTGACACAGACCGGTTACACCACACTGACATTTTTGCAACTATCCCCTAAGTATTCTTTCAAAATGAAATAAAACCAAAAATTTTAGACTTGGTCCTCAAAAAAGAGAATGTATGCAAGTAATCTGCAAATTTATTTTGAAACATTTACATTTATGGGTCAGTGACAAAAAAGGTTTGGCAAGATGAGAAATTCAAAAATCTTTTTAAAAAACTTGTTTTAAAAGCATGCATCAGGTTTATTTCAATGCACATAGTGTATTTATGTACATTTTATGCCATAAAAAATTACATTTGCACCATTTTTATGAAAGTTAAGACTGAATGGACCTGAAAATGTCAAATGGTGTAACCGCCAATTGTGCCACAGGAGGAAAAATATTAAATATTTTATCCACCTTGATGGCAAGTAAGTGTAATCATAAAAAAAAAAAATTAAATATAATTTTATTAGTTATTTCTAAATGTAAATTTTAATTGAGTTTTTGTAATATTTGTCCTGACATATGCTGAAAAGAGCTCTGTTTTCTAAATAATCTTTGACAAATTATGTAAAAATGTGTTTAAAAAATCATATTACACTAAACTATTATGTGATTATATTATATTCACGTTTTTAATGAATATATTTATATTTTCATTTAAAAAAATAATAGTTACACCAATTGACACAGACCGGTTACACCACATTGACATTTTTGCAATTATCCCCCAATTATTCTTTCAAGGTGAAATAAAACCAGAAATTTTAGACTTGGTCCTCAAAAAAGAGAATGTATGCAAGTAATCTGCAAATTTATTTTTAAAATTTTAACCCTTTTATATTTAATTGAACCATACGGACACGAGATAATTAACGTCACGTCACTGACCCTTAATCATTTAGGATTTTAGTATCCAAAAGCCACTTACAAATGAGATAGCATTTTCTATTTTTCTAAAAAAGGCAAGTTTCCCTTTGCTGCTTGTGCAACCAGTTGGTCTTTAAAGGATAATTCCGGTATTTAACACTTTGAGTCTCATTTCTGATTTGTTTTGGATGAACTACAGTGATGGACACATAAATTCTGACAATGGGTCGTGTCTTGAGTTTTTGACTCGTTTAGAGGCGTCTCTTGACTGCTTCAGAATGGAAGTCAATGGCCATGCACAAACATGTCATTAAAACAACACTTAACGTTCATTTTCAAAACTGTGCTACTCACCGAGTGGTTCGTGGTGTTCGTTGATGATGATTAAAAACAAGTTGTGTAGCGAAATACAGTTTCTGTCGTGTTTTATTTGGCATTTTGTAAAATTCCATTGACTCTCTTGGAAGACTGTTTGCTCGCTGATATATCACTCCGCCGCCGGGAAACAGAAAAGGGCCTGTTTGTTTACATGAGGTTGTAGTTTTTTCGCTCGGTTTCTCTCAGAAGAATTTTTTCCCATATTTGTAGGGCTGGACCAGAATATTCGAATATTAGTTCCGTGGGTTGACATTCGATTTTCAGTTTTGAGATTCGAATATATATATAAATATTTTACAGCGTTAATGCAGAGCTTTTGCCAAGCAGGAAGTGCGCTTCACGCTCCCGCTCTATAGGTGGCGCAGACAGACCAACATCCATAGCCAACAGCAGCAGCACTAGTGGAAGAGATCACCTCAAACGGAAAGCACGCTTCCTGCTTTGGCATTCACGCTAATAATGTTGTAAATAACGTTCAGTTTCTTGCAAAAACTGATTGATTTGCTTTACAAGACGTCAATATGTCACACGGAGTCATGGGGGATTACTGTTGTATTGGATATATATGCTTTAGCTCTTAAAGTGTGCGGATCTGTTGACTTGCATGGCGGAGCACCGGGGTTTCTGCAAAATATCTTCTTTATTGTTCTGCTGATGAAAAAAACATATTGGATGGTGTAAGTGTTAAAAATAAACTTGATTTTGAAAGTATGCTACCGTTTTATTACAGTTTGTTGGACTACGTTCATTCATGCTTCAGACTCAAATATAGAGCGGAAGTATATACGCGGTTGTGAGGTATCTGAAAAAACAGTTCCACTATAGCAAATAACACGGATTGAAATCATACATTGCGCCAATATATTTGTTTTTAATCATCAACGAACACCACGAACCACTCGGTGAGTAGTACAGTTTTGAAAATGAACGTTAAGTGTTGTTTTAATGACATGTTTGTGCATGGCCATTGACTTCCATTCTGAAGCAGCCAAGAGATGCTTCTAAATGAGTCGAAAAGTCAAGACTCGACCCATTGTCAAAATTTCTGTGTCCATCACTGTAGTTCATCCAAAACAAACCAGAAATGAGACTCAAAGTGTTAAATACCGGAATTATCCTTTAAGTCAATGTTTCATTTTTAAATCATATAGGCCGGCTATACTTTCTTTGCACATCCGATATTCCTATTTTTGATGCTGCCTGTGCAAACAAAACATGTTGGATTGAAGTGGTCTTAAAAATCATAATGGTTCTGGTGATGCCATGCATCCTCTGACAACAACTGTGTTGAAGAAGTGGATCTGTGCTTCCCCCTTAGGAGGCACACGACTGTGTCTGACCTGCCGATGGGGCTCGAGCGTCTACTCACTGTGGTCTGATCTGCAAAAAGACTATAAAAAGCACCAAACCCTTCGGGCATGAATGAGGGTGGCTGAGGAATACAGAACGACATTATGCAATTCCTGCTCTGCTTTCCATTTCCCACCGGAGCTTGAAAACTCCCAACAGTGTGACCTATCAGAATAACACGAGCTGTCTCGGCTGTCGAGGAAAAAACATGGTGGAGTGTGTAAACAGACCTGCCCTGTTTTACAAAGCGACCTTGACTCTTTGCAGGCAAGCAGAACACTACACAGCTTTGATGAGCTTCTTAGAAACTGGAGACTGTTTGATTATACACGCGTCCCTTGGGTTGTTAG